>NW_027640766.1:0-228622 GCF_949752795.1 Hyperoodon ampullatus
CACGAAAAAAAACGCATACAACCTTTTGCCCAACCGCATCATTTTAGAAATTCTGCTGCTTTTCATATGCTTTAAATGTGAGTACAATCTACCTTTTGAAATCTGTTTCCTGCAATTCTGCCTCTCATTCAGATCCTCTTCGTTGCCTTACCTGAATATATTTTTGGACGTTGGTTATCATTTATATCTTTGCAGGTCTTTGAATTGTCTGCTCCTGAGCTCCATTTTGCAACTCGCTTTTTTTGTGAGCTGGCCGCCAAACCATTGAATTACTTCTGGCCCTATTCTGGTTCTGGGGAGGCAGGCTGAGCCTTTGGTTAATTCTTCTCCCTAATGGGAAATTAGAGTGACATGTGCCTGTCAAAAGTCCTACAGCTAATCTCTCATTGGTTCCCCCTCTTCCCATTTATCCTCTGCACAAATTGCAAACTGTGTGAAACAGGAGGTTAAAGGTGCTGATTCTCCAAGTTGGGAGATTGTTAGTAATGTGGCTGGAATGGCGAATCCCAGCACCAGGAGATCAAAAATGAGGTGCATTTTAGACACCTTTCCTGAGCACACGGTGTACATTCATCTCGGTTTCCCAGGCATGTTTTCGCTGTCAGAAGATTCCCTTGAACCTGCAGATTTGGGACCCATGGAATGGGTACCAGGCAGTATTACTTTAAAAGGTCTGCATTTCCTCACCCAGCCTCTCTAACATCTCTTAGCGTGCATAGCTTCCAGCCTTATATAATCATCCTGCTGTGGGTCTACATGTGTTCAATCCATGTTACATCGTAGCCCTTCAACAAAAGTTGTAAGAATTTTTGTCTGTCTCACTGTTTTTATAAATAGTTTTAAATTTATTTTTATATTGGTTACAGCTGATTTTCAAAGCTCTGTTTTTTGCTGCTGTACATCCACTTGATTCATGGACTGTGAGACAACAATAACTTCTTTTTCAGATGCTTACCAGTCATATGTATTATTTTCCAGTGACTTGAGTGGGCTGAGTGCAGTTCTTTGAGGTACCGTGTAGGCCTTGTCAGTTATTCAATTTGGTACTTGGAATGGTATCTTTGCTAATTTCAACCTCCTGGATAATACCTCACCATTCCCCACCTTTCCCATTTAGCAGCCTTATGTCTATTTTCTACATATTTGACTATGTTTCTGTTTTGTAATTTATCTCATGTGTAGCCATTTTTGATTCCACCTTTAAGTGACATCTTATGATATGTGTCTTTTTCTTTCTGACATATGTCACTTAGAATGATCGTATGTAACTCCTCCAGAGTTGTTACAACTGGCCTTATTTCATTGATTTCTGGATGAGTAATATTCCACTCTACATAAGTACCCCATCTCTTTTATCCATTTTATCCTTCCAGGGACATTTAGGTTATATCCAAGTTGAGGCCCTTTTTAACAGAGAGGTGGTAAACGTTCGGGTGCCTGTTTTCTGTCGATTTTTGTTTTTCCCAAGGTACACGCCCATGAGTGCAAGTGCCCTATGCTCTGTAGCTCATTTTTTAGATGTTTTAGCAAACTCAATACACTTCTCCAGAGTGGCCGTTGGCAAATTACATTTCCACTATCAGCCTCACAGAGCTCCCTTTTCTCCTCGCCCTGTCCTGCATTTCTGGTGTTTACACTTTATGTGGATGGCCCTTCTGACTGATGTGAAGTGATACATTTTGTGATATTGATTTCCAGTGCCCACCTGTTTGGTTGGATAAAAAGTGTGTATGGCCTTTACTTGAATACATTCAGAAAAAATGCATACACCCTTTTGGCCAACTGCATCATTGGTGATGTTCAGCCCCTTTTCTTGTGCTTTAATGGGGAGTCCTTTCTACCTCTTCAAATCTGTTTCCTGCCACTCTCCCTTGCTTACAAGTCCTTTTCTGTGACTTACCTCAAGACATTTTTCGACGATAGATATTTTCAACTCCGCAGTTTCATGAATTTTAGTGCCCCTGAGTTCCATTTTTCAACTTGTGTTTTTGGAAACTGGACACAAAACAGCGGGATTTCCTCTAGCCCTATTCTGTTTCTGTGGGCAATTCTAGCCTTTGATGAATTTGTCTTCTGGATTGGAAATTAGAGTGGCATGTGCCTGTCCGAACACCTAAGACTTGTCTCTAAATTTTTCTCATCCTTCCGCTTCATCCTCTGGACAAATTCCAAACTGTGTGCAACAGGATGTTGACGGTGCTGATATCCCCAAGTGAGGAGATTGTTAGGAAAGATGCTGGAGGGTTGAACCCGAGCACCAGGCGATGAGGAGATGAGGTGCCTTTTCCAAACTCTTTCCCATCAAACGGTGTACCATCCTCTAGGTGTGACAGGCATGTTTTAGCTGTAGGAAGGGTCCCGTGCATGTAAGGAGAACACCAGGGATTTTTCCAAATCAGTGCCTCCCCGAACCCCAAACTGGGGAATTTTTAAGCTACGGTTACACGTATGTCCTTTAAGGGCCTTGGGAAATAGGCAGAGCCCAAACTTTAGATGACTGAAATCTTCAGGGTCAGAAGAGCTCACCATTGGCCTTGCTTAGGTTACATTTTATCTGTCATTGATAGATGATGTCAATAAAAATATCTATTGCTTTTCAGATTATTTCCCCTTATAGGTTATTGCAAAATATTCAGTGTAGTTCCCTGTGCTATACAGTAGTTCCTTGTTGATGATCTATTTTATACATAGCAGTGTGTATGTGTTAATCCCAAACTGTTAATTTATCCCTTCTCCTACCTTTCCCCTTTGGTAATAATAAATTATAAGATTTTATACTTCTCAGAAATGGGGGAGCTGAAAGAGAGGTATCATTTTCAATGGAAAAGCATTCAAAACAAGATTGAAGCTTCAGCCAAGAGTATTCGATGTACATCCATGGAAATAAATCACTTCATTTCTCTAATGTTGACCTGACAAATAAGACAGACGTCTTCACTGAACTTGCTTATACGAAAGTGATGGAAATATCAAATGTAAGTCTTAGAAACATCTTATTTTACCCGAGCATTATACACTGCTCTATGTTAACTACAGTTTGGCTCACACATCTGTTCATTGAAGTTACAATGTTCTCAATTTCTGTTACTGATCCTCCAGAGTGGACCCCAACAGGAGTCCCCGTGCCCAGTGTCATTGGAGCCAACAGATCAAGACTGAGTTTGGTTCAGAAGCAAAGGAAACATTATTTTGAAAACAGAATGGAGAGGTGAGAGCGTGCACTCCCCCATGGGCTGTGGGCTGGGCTGCTGTGTAGGGTCCCGGCAGCGTCAGTGGGAGGGAGGGGATGGAGCTCTCGAGGGCTGCGTTGGCTGCAGCTCAGGCTCTATGCCGCGGAGTCTGCATGGGACCCCGCTAGCTGAGGTGTCGACCCAGCCATTCTGCACTAGGAAATCGGGTCTGAAGTGCCGGGTGTGGGACCTCTGCATACGGAACCCTAGGAGCACGTGAAATTAGACAAAGCACAAAGGAAAAACAAGTTAGACTTTATTTTATTGCCCAGATTCTCTTTTTATCTCCCAGGAATTTTTAATGAACGTTGCCGGAGACGAACACCTCCTCTGCTTTTTGTTCCGTTCCTTATTCTTGGGGTGTTGAGGGTGCAGACCCCTCTTTTGTAACTGCTTCATGCTGTTGTGGGAGCCCTGATACATGGGGGAAAGGGCAAAACGTCTCCCCACCAGCCTCCTGGTGAGGTTGATTGACCCAAGGCCTCCTGCCTCACTTCTCGTCCGCCTGAGCACCAGCATTGGAAGTGTTACAGATTCTAATGACCTTTAAGGGTCCAGGAAAGAGAGGTGCAGAGATGCTGCGGTGTTAGGTTTCACCCCACCCCACATATGTTCGGCGACCTTAGGCTGACAGTTTTTGCCAGACGAGATGCTCTGACCAGTAGTCTGTGCTTTCTTCAATTAGGTCCCTGAATTAATGTACAAACAGCACCATGTGTCAGAGCCCTGCCCGCACAACTCCCAGACAGTCCAGGGTCAGTGGTGATCCAGGACCATGACGTCCACTGAGTCAACGGCCTTTAGAAGTAGCCAGCAGTCCAGCCGGTCATATTGGCCACCATCACCGCGGTGTCTGTAGGGTTTTCTATGGTGAAAGCGTGATATACGTTTCCCCTGCCAAGCTTATTATCTCCCCTCTGGGTGCAGTAAGTACTGCAAGCAGTAGTCTGCTCTTTCGGGGCACAGTCTTGTCGTTTTCTGAGAGAAACTCCAGGTCAAGTGATGGTCACACGAGTCATCTTGGGGGCCCGTTGCCCCCGTTTATCTCTCTGGAGGTTGGAGTTGGAGGTCCTCCTCACTCGAGGTCAGTGTGTCCACAGAGTGACCCCTGCAACTTCAGGGCATGATGGGTTGTTAGGATCACCACGTGGGGTCCTTTTCCCTTAGGAGGGAGCTGGCCTTTGGGCTGCTGATTTCCAGCTTTTTAGATACCCCAGTATCCTGGCCTGTTGAGTCGGTGGGCAAAGCCCTTGGTGACCATAGTTTATCATACCTGAAGGGCATTCTTGTGTTGCTCCATTTCAAGTGGTCCCAGTTTTTGCACTAAGGCTCCAAGGGCGATCAACCTTTGACCGGGTATGTAAAGGTCAAAGGGTTTAGCTAAATTAGGGAGTTCCTGGGCAAGGGTCTGTATTGACTGCTCTTTCCATTCTTGAAAGGCTGCTTCTGGATTCTATTCAAAAGGATCATCATCTTTTCGTGTCAGTGTTTCATGTAGAGGCCCAGCTATTACACTGTAGTTAGGGATCCAGATGCAGAAAACCTTGGCCTCCCCAGGAACCCCTAAGCTGTCTTCTAGTTTTAGAAGAGGTAAGGCTGCAAATGGCTTCTTCCCTATCCTGGGATGCGTTTCTCCGAATATCTGTGAGAATGAAGCCCAGGCATGTCACCTTAGCCTGGGATATTTGAGCGTTTTTCTTGGACACCTTCTATCCTTTCTTGGCTAGGTAGTTCAGAGGCGTCTTTAGTAGGCCTGGCGATCAGAATGTCATCTGCATATTGAAGGAGGGTTCCCTTTTACAGAGGTTGAACTTTTAGGTCTTTAGAGGACATTTCCCCAATGATGGTGTGGGGATTTTTGAACCATTGGGGCAGGACGGCCCAGCATTATTGCTTTTGTTGCATGTTGTGTCCTGCCACTCACAAGCCAAAAATTCTTGTGACTCTGAGATGAATGGAATACAGAAGAAGGCATCATTGAAGTCTAATACAGAATGCCATGGCCTGGTGGAAGGTAGAATGACCAGCAGGGTGTAGGAAATAGGAGCTACTGGATGTATATCCTCGGTGGCTTCACTGACTGTCCTGATATCCTTTACCAGGTCTCCAGCAGCCCATGGGGCTCTCGTGGTCAGGCCAATCCCAGGATATGGAGCTCACCTGGGCTGCACCCCTACCCCACAGCCCACGGGGCTCTCGTGGTCAAGTCCCTCCCAGGGTATGGAGCTCACCTCTGCAGCTACCCAGCAGCCCATGGGGCTCTCCTACTCAGGCCCTTCCCAGGATATGGAGCTCCCCTGGGCAGGTACCCCAGCAGGGCTGGACACACAGGAACTGTGCACATAGCCCACCTTGCAGAGAAACCCCAGCTCACATGTCGCTCACAGCTGACACAGAATACCTCAGAGCAGGACTTGAACTAACAAACAGCAGCTCTGACAGGTCTGTGACCATGGCTATCACTCTCTGCAGGCTCTTTCTGCCTAGTCTTCCAGACACTTCCACTGCAGCCAGGGCACAAGGCCTCTGTCTCCACCCACCATCACTCCTCTCCCTGACTCCTTGGTTCCTCTCATTAGTATAGGGTCTTCTTGAAGTTGTTTTCCACTCATGGACCAGATAAAATGATAAGAAAACAAGCCGCAGCTGCAGCCCCTTGTCTATCCTGACTCTCAAGAGCCCACACCTGTTCCTAGGGCCTGGCCCGTTTAGCAAGTTTCATTTTCTGCAACTGTGAGCCCCTGAGGGGTGATGATTGGCTGATTTTGGCAGCCTGAAACTGCCTGCCAGCCCTCCAAAGGTGTGCCTGGGTTGAGGGCAATATAAACAGCTCTCCAGTGAGCGACAGCCCTTGTAGCTGTGACTGACGCCATATTCTCTGCCCCGTAGGCAGTGCCGGGGCAGTGCTGGTGGGAGGGAGTGAGGGGCCGTGGCTTTGTGGGTGGCCCAGTGTGAGTGGGGCTCTGCTGGACTTTCTGCAGGAGTTGCCAGGCTGCCACCTGCTAAAGAAGAGGATGTGTCACTTATACCTGCCGCTGGAATTTCTCCCCAGGCAGATGTGAGGAAGTAAAAAAGCAGTGGGGGCCGTGGCAGGAGGGGTATCTCAGGCAGGGAAATGGAAAGCTTCCAGAAGAGCATCTGGGGACAGGACCATCCTGACTAGCCGGCAGGCACCAAGTCGGCCTGTGTGCTGTCGCTGGTGTGGCTCCACAGCCCTTCCTCTAGGCTTGCAAGTACTTGTACATATTCAAGTGTTTTAACTGGAAAGGGTGGGAAGAGTTCAGCTGCAGCAGGACTGGGGCTCAGCTCACGTTTACTCACAGATGCCTTGGCTTGGTCCCCCAGCATTGCAATGAGGACCCTCCTTGCTTGGGGGGTGGGCTGCTGGCTGTATGGGAGATGATTCCCCACGTCTGACCAATTTCAGAATTGTTTACCGCTGGAGCAAGTGCCCTGATAGGGTTTTCCTCTGTATAACTGGTGGGTTCAGGTTTTTTTTCCTTTTTTGGTTCAAGTTAGATTTTATTCCGCTTTTATGTATTTATTGATATAAGCATGGAAATAATTCATTCATATAAATACATCTGTGTGAAGGGAAGAACTTTTTTCTGTTTTATTTTTAAATTTTATTTTTTAAAATTTTAAAATTTAATTTTATTTATGTTTTTATACAGCAGGTTATTATTAGTTATGTATTTTATGCATATACATGTATACAGGTCAATCCCAATCTCCCAACATATGCCATCACCACCACCCCATGGCTTCCCACACTTGGTGTCCATACGTGTGTTCTCTACCTCTGTGTCTCTATATCTTCCCTGCAAAGCAGTTCATCTATACCATTTTTCTAGGTTCCACATATATGCATTAATATACAATATTTGTTTTTCTCTTTCTGACTTACTTCATTCTGTATGACAGTCTCTAGATCCATCGACGTCTCTACAAATGACCCAGTTTCATTCCTTCTTATGGCTGAGTAATATTCCATTTTATATATGTACCACATCTTTATCCATTCGTCTGTCTGTGGGTATTTAGGTTGCTTCCATTACCTGGCTATTGTAAACAGTGCTGAAATGAGCATTGTGGTGAATGTGCCTTTTTGATTTATGGTTTTCTCTGGGTATATGCCCAGAAGTGGGATTGCTGGATCATATGGTAATTCTATTTCTAGTTTTTTTAAGGAAACTCCATATTGTTCTCCATCGTGACTGTATCAATTTACATTTCCACCACTAGTGGAAGAGGGATCCTTTTGTCCACACCCTCCCCAGAATTCGTTGTTTGTAGATTTTCTGATGATGCCGATTCTAACAGGTGTGAGGTGATACCTCATTGTAGTTTTGATTTGCATTTCTCTAATAATTAGTGATGTTGAGCAGCTTTTCATGTGCGTCTTGGCCATCTCTGTGTCTTCTTTGAAGAAACGTCTCTTTAGATCTTCTGCCCATTTTTGTATTGGGTTGTTTGTTTTTTAATATTTAGCTGCATGAGCTCTTTATATATATTGGAGATTAAACCTTTGTCCATTGATTCGTTTGCAAATATTTTCACCCATTCTGAGGGATGCCTTATTCCATTCCCGTTTTTTTAACAAAAAAAGAAAGAAAGAAAAGGAAGCAGAACACTAATGTGTGTAAAATATGCCTTTTGAAACTGTCGTTTTGAAATATGGACATCCTTTGAATTTTTTGGTCGATATATGAACCCAGGATTTGTTTTCAGGGCAGGTGTCATTTACAGGCCTGCAATGATTTTGAATATCAACAGACCATTAGCGCTGGAATTAAAGCTGCTGTTGTGTGAAACGGCCACAAGGTGGCAGCAGTTCTCCCTTACCAAATCTGGTTACTAAGGCAACAGAGCCTCAATGGAAGTCCTGTTCTAGATTGGAATTTAGAATGCAATGTGCCAGGAGAAAGCCCCTCAAGTTTGTCTCACTACTTCTTGTTCGTGTTTTTAGTTTATTTTTTTATTTTTTATTACAGCAAATTTGATTACAATGTTTGGATTGTTGTAGGTGTGGAAGATGTGGTTCTTTTACACATATACATATGTCTGTTCTTCCTGGGATTCTTTTCCCATGTACCTTATGACAGAATGTTGAGTAGTCTTCTCTTGGTATTCTGTAGGTCTTTGGTGATTATATATGTCACCTGTGTTTGTATATGTCTGTTAACCCCAATATCATAATGAAACCAACCCTCACACGTTTCCATTGGTGAACCATAAGTTTGTTGAATGAATCTGTGATTGCCCTTCTCCGTGGAAATATCTGTCCTGGTATCCATTTTTCGGTCACACCTATAAGAGATATGATATCATATGTGTCTTTCACTTTCTGACTTACTTCAAGTCACGTGATTACCTCTAGACACACCTACGGTGCTGCAAATGGCATTGTGTCCTTTTATTCCTTGGCTTCTATTCTGCCTTAGCGAGGTCCATTTTCAACAATGTGATTCCCTGAGGGCTGAAGATTAGCAGACCTGTGTAGACTGACCCTGCCGGCCGGCCCTCCCCAGGTGTGCCTGGGATGAGGTCAATATAAACAGCGCTGCAGGCAGCAATAGCCCCTGAAGCTGTGTCTGACTCCATGATCTCTGCCCCGTCAGCAGTCTCGGGGCTGTGCTGGTGGGAGGGAGTGAAGGGCCACGGCTTTGTGGGTGGCCCGGTGTGAGTGGGACTCTGCTGGACATTCTGCAGGAGTTGCCAGGATGCCACGTGTAAACAAGAGGATGTATCTCCCACACAATCCGTTGGAATTTCTCTCCGGACAGAGGTGAGGAAGGAAAAAAGCAGTGGGGGCAGGGACAGGAGGGGTATCTCAGGCAGGGCAATGGAAAGCTTCCAGAAGAGCGCCCAGGGCCAGGACCATCCTGGCTGGCCTGTAGGCACCAAGTTGGCCTGCGTGCTGTCGCTGGAGTAGCTCCACGGCCCTTCCTCTAAGCTTTCAAGCACTTGTACATATTCAGGTGTTTTACCTGGGAAGGGTGGGAAAAGTTCAGCAGCAGCTGGCCTGGGGCTCAGCTCACTGTTACTCACAGATGCCTCGGGTCCCTTTTACTGACGAAGGTGTAGGTCTTGTGTATTCCATAGTTTGTGTTTGGAACGGTACCTGTGCTTATATCAAACTCTGGTGTTATGCATCACCCCACCTCTCCTTCCCCTTAAGCAGGCATAAGAGTGTTTTCTAAATGTGAGACTCTGTTCTATTTCCTAACTCAGTTCAAGTGTAGCCATGTTTACAGGATCTTCATAAGTGATATCCTATGATAAGTTTCTGTTTCTGTGTGACTTATTTCACTTAGAATCATCGTACCTGAATCCACCCATTTTGCTGCTACTGCTCTTATGACATTGATTTCATGGCTGAGGGATATTCCATCGTACGTAAGTACCACAATTTTTTGAACCATTTTTATATTTCCTGGGATTTTTAAGGTGTACCCAAGTTGAGGTCCTTGTAAGCAGTGCAGCCCTAAATTTTGGGGTGGCTCTGTCTTATTGATTTTCAGTTTTCCCAAGGTATATTCCCTAGACTGGAAGTGCCCTTGGCTCTGTAGCTCTGTTGTTTACTTGTTTTAGGGAACACAATGCACTCCTCCAGAGAGGCAGTTGGCAATTTACATCCCGCCCATCAGCATAAAAAGGCTCCCTGTTCTCCAGGTCCTGTCCTGCCTTTCTGGTTTTTACACATTTTGTGGATGTCCCTTTTGACCGGTGGGAAGTGATACTTCTTTGTAGTGCAGATTTGCATTGCCCGCCTGCTTGCTTGGCCAAAAAGGGCGTTTGCGTTTTCTCCTGAATATATTCATGAGAAAACGCATACGCTCTATTTGGCCAAGTGCATCATTTTTGAAATTTTGCCCCTCTTTCTGTGCTTTAAACGCGATTCCAACGTACCTCTTGAAATCTGTTTCCTGCTATTCTGCCTCGCTTTCAAGTCCGCCTCGTTGCCTTCCCTCACCAGATTTTTGGACGATAGTTGTCCTTTATTACTCTGCCAGTTTGTGAATTGCTGTGCCCCTGAGCTCCATTATTCTACTCGTTTTTTGTGAGCTGACCGCAAGTCCAAAATTTTGGTTCAGGACCTATACTGTTTTCCGATGGGGGGCTGAGACTTTGGTTAATTCTTCTTCCTGCCGGGAAATTAGATAGACATGTGCCCGTCCAAATGCCTAACAGCTAATCTCTCATTGGTTCTCCCTCTTCACTTTCATCCTCAGCCAAACTGGCATCCTGTGCGAACCAGTAGGTTAAAGGGGCTGTCTCTCCAAGTTGGGAGATTGATAGTAAAGCAGTAGGAAAGTCAAACGGGAGCACCAGGTGAGGGACTATTCGTTGAGTTTTAGAAACCATTCGTATTCACAGTGTGTCCATTCTCTACGTTTCCCGTACATGTTAAAGCTGTAGTAATATTCCCATCAACCTGGAGAATTGTTACCCATGGAATGGGTGCCATGCATTATTGCTTTAAAGGGTCTGCATTTGCTCATCCAATCTCACCCATCCTCTTAGTCCCATGTGTCCCTCCTTATGCCACATCCAGCTGTCATTGTAGATAGCGTCATTCCAGGGTTCATCAGAGACCCTGAAGGAATTGTAAAGAATTTCCCAGTTTTTTTGTTTTGTTTTTGTAATTCCTTGTCATAGTGGGTTTGAGCTGATTCTCGCTGCCATGATTATGCCAGTCTAGACACACTTGATTCCCTTACGGAGAGATATCAATACATAGGTTTTAAGATTCTTACTCGTCAGATATATTCCTCTGTGGGAAATATGGGGTTTTGAGTCCCTTTCTCTAGGAAGGTATAGGTCTTGTCTATTCCTTAATTGGTTTTTGGAACGGTGCCTGTGCTTATATCATACTCTGGTTTTATGCATCAACCCACCTCTCCTTCCCCCTTAAGCAGGCATAAGAGTGTATTCCAAATGTGAGACTCTGTTCTCTTTCCTAACTCAGTTCAAGTGTAGCCATGTTTACAGGATCTTCATAAGTGATATCTTATGATAAGTTTCTGTTTCTGTGTGACTTATTTCACTTAGAATCATCGTACCTGAATACACTCATTTTGCTGCTACTGGTCTTGTGACATTGATTGTATGGCTGAGGGATATTCCATCGTATGTAAGTACCACAATTTTTTGAACCATTTTTTTCTTTCCTGGGATATTTATGGTGTACCGAAGTTGAGGTTCTTGTAAGCAGTGCAGCCCTATATATTGGGGAGGCTGTGTCTTATTGATTTTCAGTTTTCCCAAGGTATATTCCCTAGACTGGAAGTGCCCTTGGCTCTGTAGCTCTGTTGTTTACTTGTTTTAGGGAACACAATGAACTACTCCAGAGAGGAAGTTGGCAATTTACATCCCGCCCTGCAGCAAAACAAGGCTCCCTGTTGTCCAGAGCCTGTCTTGCCTTTTTGGATTTTACACATTTTGTGGATGTCCCTTTTGAATGGTCTGAAGTGATACTCCTTTGTAGTGCAGATTTGCATTGCCCGCTTGCTTGCTTGGTCAAAAAGGGCCTATGCGTTTTCTCCTGAATATATTCAGGAGAAAATGCATACGCCCTTTTTGGCCAAGTGGATCATTGTTGAAGTTGTGCCCCTCTTCCTGTGCTTTAAAGGCGATTCCAACGTACCTCTTGAAATCTGTTTCCTGCTATTTTGCCTGGCTTTCAAGTCCGCCTCGTTGCCTTCCCTCAACAGATTTTTGGATGATAGGTGTCCTTTATTACTCTGCCGGTTTGTGAATTGCTGTGCCCCTGTGCTCCATTATGCAACTCGTTTTTCGTGAGCTGACCACAAGTCCAAATGTTTGGTTCTGGACCTATACTGGTTCCCGGTGGGTGGCTGAGGCTTTGGTTAATTATTCTTCCTGCCGGGAATTTGGAGTGTCATGTGCCCGTGCAAATGCCTAAGAGCTACTCTCTCATTGGTTCTCCCTCTTCCCTTTCATCCTCTGCCAAATTGGCAACCTGTGCGAACCAGGAGGTTAAAGGGGCTGTCTCTTCAAGTTGAGAGATTGACACTAAAGAAGTGGAAAATCCAACCAGAGCACCATGAGAGGGACTATTTGTTGAGTTTTAGAAACCTTTCATTTTCATAGTGTGTCCATTCTCTAGGTTTCCCTTACATGTTATAGCTATAGTAATATTCCCTTCAACCTGGAGAGTTGGGACCCATGGAATAGGTGCCATACATTTGTGCTTTAAAGGTTCTGCATTTGCTCACCCAATCTCTCCAATCGTCTCAGTCCCAAGTGTCCCTCCTTATGCCACCTCCAGCTGTCATTGTAGATAAGGTCATTCCAGGTTTCATCAGAGACCCTGAAGGAATTGTATAGAATTTCCCTGTTTTTTTGTTTTGTTTTTGAAATTCCTTTTTATAGTGGGTTTGAGCTGATTCTCGCTGCCATGTTTATGCCAGTGTAGACACACTTGATTCCCTTACGGAGACATATCAATACATAGGTTTTAAGATTCTTACTAGTCAGATATATTCCTCTGCGGGAAATATGGGGTTTTGAGTCCCTTTCACTGAGGAAGGTGTAGGTCTTGTCTATTCCATAGTTGGTTTTTGGAACGGTACCTGTGCTTATATCAAACTCTGGTTTTATGCATCATCCCACCTCTCCTTCCCCCTTAAGCAGGCACAAGAGTGTTTTCTAAATGTGAGACATTCTTCTCTTTCCTAACTCAGTTCAAGTGTAGCCATGTTTACAGGATCTTCATAAGTGATATCTTATGATAAGTTTCTTTTTCTCTGTGACTTATTTCACTTAGAATCATCGTACCTGAATCCACCCATTTTGCTGCTACTGGTCTTATGACATTGATTTCATAGCTGAGGGATATTCCATCGTACGTAAGTACCACAATTATTTGAACCATTTTTATATTTCCTGGGATATTTAAGGTGTACCCAAGTTGAGGTCCTTGTAAGCAGTGCAGCCCTAAATTTTGGGGTGGCTCTGTCTTATTGATTTTCAGTTTTCCCAACGTATATTCCCTAGACTTGAAGTGCCCTTGGCTCTGTAGCTATGTTCTTTACTTGTTTTAGGGAACACAATGTACTCCTCCAGAGAGGCAGTTGGCAATTTACATCCCGCCCATCAGCATTACAAGGCTCCCTGTTCTCCAGGGCCTGTCTTGCCTTTCTGGTTTTTACACATTTTGTGGATGTCCCTTTTGACTGGTGGGAAGTGATACTTCTTTGTAGTGCAGATTTGCATTGCCCGCTTGCTTGCTTGGCCAAAAAGGGCGTATGCGTTTTCTCCTGAATATATTCAGGAGAAAACGCATGCGCCCTTTTTGGCCAAGTGCATCATTGTCGAAGTTGTGCCCCTCTTCCTGTGCTTTAAAGGCGATTCCAATGTACCTCTTGAAATCTGTTTCCTGCTATTCTACCTCGCTTTCAAGTCCGCCTCATTGCCTTCCCTCAACAGATTTTTGGAAGATAGTTGTCCTTTATTACTCGGCCAGTTTGTGAATTGCTGTGCCCCTGAGCTCCATTTTTCAACTCGTTTTTGGTGAGCTGACCGCAGGTCCAACATTTTGGTTCAGGACCTATGCTGGTTCCCAGTGGGGGGCTGAGACTTTGGTTAATTCTCCTTCCTGCCGGGAAATTACAGTGATATGTGCCCGTCCAAATGCCTAACAGCTAATCTCTCATTGGTTCTCCCTCTTCCCTTTCATCCTCTGACAAATTGGCAACCTGTGCAAACCAGGAGGTTAAAGGGGCTGTCTCTCCAAGTTGGGAGGTTGATAGTAAAGCAGATGGAAAGTCAAACCGGAGCACCAAGAGAGGGACTATTCGTTGAGTTTTAGAAACCTTTCGTATTCACAGTGTGTCCGTTCTCTAGGTTTCCCGTACATGTTATAGCTGTAGTGATATTCCCTTCAACCTGGAGAGTTGGGACCCATGGAATGGGTGCCAGGAATTTGTGCTTTAATGGGTCTGTATTTGCTCACCCAATCTCACCAATCGTCTCAGTCCCAAGTGTCCCTCCTTATGCCACATCCAGCTGTCATTGTAGATAGGGTCATTCCAGGTTTCATCAGAGACCCTGAAGGAATTGTAAAGAATTTCCCAGTTTTTTTGTTTTGTTTTTGAAATTCCTTTTTATAGTGGGTTTGAGATGATTCTCGCTGCCATGTTTATGCCAATGCAGACACACGTGATTCCCTTACGGAGACATATCAATACATAGGTTTTAAGATTCTTACTAGTCAGATATATTCCTCTGCGGGAAATATGGGGTTTTGAGTCCCTTTCACTGAGGAAGGTGTAGGTCTTGTCTATTCCATAGTTGGTTTTTGGAACGGTACCTGTGCTTATATCAAACTCTGGTTTTATGCATCATCCCACCTCTCCTTCCCCCTTAAGCAGGCATAAGAGTGTTTTCTAACTGTAAGACATTCTTCTCTTTCCTAACTCAGTTCAAGTGTAGCCATGTTTACCGGATCTTCATAAGTGATATCTTATGATAAGTTTCTTTTTCTCTGTGACTTATTTCACTTAGAATCATCGTACCTGAATCCACCCATTTTGCTGCTACTGCTCTTATGACATTGATTTCATGGCTGAGGGATATTCCATCGTACTTAAGTACCACAATTATTTGAACCATTTTTATATTTCCTGGGATATTTAAGGTGTACCCAAGTTGAGGTCCTTGTAAGCAGTGCAGCCCTAAATTTTGGGGTGGCTCTGTCTTATTGATTTTCAGTTTTCCCAATGTATATTCCCTAGACTGGAAGTGCCCTTGGCTCTGTAGCTCTGTTGTTTACTTGTTTTAGGGAACACAATACACACCTCGAGAGAGGCAGTTGGCAATTTACATCCCGCCCATCAGCATAACAAGGCTCTCTGTTCTCCAGGGCCTGTCTTGCCTTTCTGGTTTTTACACATTTTCTGGAAGTCCCTTTTGACTGGTGGGGAGTGATACTTCTTTGTAGTGCAGATTTGCATTGCCCTTTGGCTTGCTTGGCCAAAAAAGGCGTATGCGTTTTCTCCTGAATATATTCAGAGGAAAACGCATATGCATTTTTTGGCCACGTGCATGATTTTCGAAGTTGTGCCTCTCTTCCTCTGCTTTACAGGCGATTCCAACGTACCACTTGAAATCTCTTTCCTGCTATTCTGCCTCGCTTTCAAGTCGGCCTCGTTGCCTACCCTTCACAGATTTTTGGACGATAGTTGTCCTTTATAACTCTGCCAGTTTGTGAATTGCTGTGCCCCTGAGCTCCATTTTTCAGCTCGTTTTTTGTGAGCTGACCGCAAGTCCAAAATTTTGGTTCAGGACCTATGATGGTTCCTGTCGGGGGCCTGAGACTTTGGTTAATTCTTCTTCCTACCGGGAAATTACAGTGATAGGTGCCCGTCAAAATGCCTAACAGCTACTCTCTCATTGGTTCTCCCTCTTCCCTTTCATCCTCTGACAAATTGGCAATCTGTGCGAACCAGGAGGTTAAAGGCGCTGTCTCTCCAAGTTGGGAGATTGATAGTAAAGCAGATTGAAAGTCAAACCGGAGCACCAGGAGAGGGACTATTCGTTGAGTTTTAGAAACCTTTCGTATTCACTGTATGTCCGTTCTCTAGGTTTCCCGTACATGTTATAACTGTAGTAATATTCCCTTCAACCTGGAGAGTTGGGACCCATGGAATGGGTGCCAGGCATTATTGCTTTAAAGGGTCTGCATTTGCTCACCCAATCTCACCAATCCTCTCAGTCCCAAGTGTCCAGCCTTATGCCACATCCAGCTGTCATTGTAGATAGGGTCATTCCAGGTTTCATCAGAGACCCTGAAGGAATTGTAAAGAATTTCCAGGTTTTTTTGTTTTGTTTTTGAAATTCCTTTTTATAGTGGGTTTGAGCTGATTCTCGCTGCCATGTTTATGCCAGTCTAGACACACTTGATTCCCTTACGGAGACATATCAATACATAGGTTTTACGATTCTTACAGTCAGATATATTCCTCTGCGGGAAATATGGGGTTTTGAGTCCCTTTCACTGAGGAAGGTGTAGATCTTGTCTATTCCATAGTTGGTTTTTGGAACGGTACCTGTGCTTATATCAAACTCTGGTTTTATGCATCACCCCACCTCTCCTTCCCCCTCAAGCAGGCATAAGAGTGTTTTCTAAATGTGTGACACTGTTCTCTTTCCTAATTCATTTCAAGTGTAGCCATGTTTACAGGATCTTCATAAGTGATATCTTATGATAAGATTCTTTTTCTGTGTGACTTATTTCACTTAGAATCATCGTACCTGAATCCACCCATTTTGCTGCTACTGGTCTTATGACATTGATTTCATGGCTGAGCGATATTCCATCGTACGTAAGTATGACAATTTTTTGAACCATTTTTATATTTCCTGGGATATTTAAGGTGTACCCAAGTTGAGGTCCTTGTAAGCAGTGCAGCCCTAAATTTTGGGGTGGCTCTGTCTTATTGATTTTCAGTTATCCCAAGGTATATTCCCTAGACTTGAAGTGCCCTTGGCTCTGTAGCTCTGTTCTTTACTTGTTTTAGGGAACACAATGCACTCCTCCAAAGAGACAGTTGGCAATTTACATCCCGCCCATCAGCATAACAAGGCTCCCTGTTCTCCAGGGCCTGTCTTGCCTTTCTGGTTTTTACACATTTTGTGGATGTCCCTTTTGACCGGTGGGAAGTGATACTTCTTTGTAGTGTAGATTTGCATTGCCCGCTTGCTTGCTTGGCCAAAAAGGGCGTATGGGTTTTCTCCTGAATATATTAAGGAGAAAACGCATACGCCCTTTTTGGCCAAGTGCATCATTGTCGAAGTTGTGCCCCTCTTCCTGTGCTTTAAAGGCGATTCCAACGTACCTCTTGAAATCTGTTTCCTGCTATTCTGCCTCGCTTTCAAGTCCGCCTCATTGCCTTCCCTCAACAGATTTTTGGATGATAGTTGTCCTTTATTACTCGGCCAGTTTGTGAATTGCTGTGCCCCTGAGCTCCATTTTTCAACTCGTTTTTGGTGGGTTGACCGCAAGGCCAAAATTTTGGTTCAGGACCTATGCTGGTTCCCGGTGGGTGGCTGAAACTTTTGTTAATTCTTCTTCCTGCCGGGAAATTACAGTGATATGTGCACGTTTAAATGCCTAAGAGCTACTCTCTCATTGGTTCTCCCTCTTCCCTTTCATCCTCTGCCAAATTGGCAACCTGCGCGAACCAGGAGGTTAAACGGGCTGTCTCCAAGTTGGGTGGTTGATAGTAAAGCAGATGGAAAGTGAAACCGGAGCACCAGGAGAGGGACTATTCGTTGAGTTTTAGAAACCTTTCGTACTCACAGTGTGTCCATTCTCTAGGTTTCCCGAACATGTTATAGCTGTAGTAATATTCCCTTCAACCTGGAGAGTTG
Organism: Hyperoodon ampullatus; assembly: GCF_949752795.1. Classification (NCBI taxonomy): domain Eukaryota; kingdom Metazoa; phylum Chordata; class Mammalia; order Artiodactyla; family Ziphiidae; genus Hyperoodon; species Hyperoodon ampullatus. Next base: position 17,631 of record NW_027640766.1, read on the forward strand.
GGACCCATGGAATGGTTGCCAGGCATTTGTGCTTTAAAGGGTCTGCATTTGCTCACCCAATCTCACCAATCATCTCAGTCCCAAGTGTCCCTCCTTATGCCCCATCCAGCTGTCATTGTAGATAGGGTCATTCCAGGTTTCTTCAGAGACCCTGAAGGAATTGTAAAGAATTTCCCAGTTTTTTTTTGTTTTGTTTTTGAAATTCCTTTTTATAGTGGGTTTCAGCTGATTCTCGCTGCCATGTTTATGCCAGTCTAGACACACTTGATTCCCTTACGGAGACATATCAATACATAGGTTTTAAGATTCTCACTAGTCAGATATATTCCTCTGTGGGAAATATGGGGTTTTGAGTCCCTTTCACTGAGGAAGGTGTAGGTCTTGTCTATTCCATAGTTGGTTTTTGGAACGGTACCTGTGCTTATATCAAACTCTGGTTTTATGCATCACCCCACCTCTCCTTCCCCCTTAAGCAGGCATAAGAGTGTTTTCTAAATGTGAGACACTGTTCTCTTTCCTAACTCAGTTCAAGTGTAGCCATGTTTACAGGATCTTCATAAGTGATATCTTATGATAAGTTTCTTTTTCTGTGTGACTTATTTCACTGAGAATCATCGTACCTGAATCCACCCATTTTGCTGCTACTGGTCTTATGACATTGATTTCATGGCTGAGGGATATTCCATCGTACGTAAGTACGACAATTTTTTGAACCATTTTTATATTTCCTGGGATATTTAAGGTGTACCCAAGTTGAGGTCCTTGTAAGCAGTGCAGCCCTAAATTTTGGGGTGGCTCTGTCTTATTGATTTTCAGTTTTCCCAAGGCATATTCCCTAGACTGGAAGTGCCCTTGGCTCTGTAGCTCTGTTCTTTACTTGTTTTAGGGAAAACAATGTACTCCTCCAGAGAGGCAGTTGGCAATTTACATCCCGCCCATCAGCATTACAAGGCTCCCTGTTCTCCAGGGCCTGTCTTGCCTTTCTGGTTTTTACACATTTTGTGGTTGTCCCTTTTGACCGGTGGGAAGTGATACTTCTTTGTAGTGCAGATTTGCATTGCCCGCTTGCTTGCTTGGCCAAAAAGGGCGTATGCGTTTTCTCCTGAATATATTCAGGAGAAAATGCATACGCCCTTTTTGGCCAAGTGCATCATTGACGAAGTTGTGCCCCTCTTCCTGTGCTTTAAAGGTGATTCCAACTTACCTCTTGAAATCTGTTTCCTGCTATTCTACCTCGCTTTCAAGTCCGCCTCGTTGCCTTCCCTCAAGAGATTTTTGGACGATAGTTGTCCTTTATTACTCGGCCAGTTTGTGAATTGCTGTGCCCCTGAGCTCCATTTTTCAACTCGTTTTTGGTGAGCTGACGGCAGGTTCAACATTTTGGTTCAGGACCTATGCTTGTTCCCGGTGGGGGGCTGAGACTTTGGTTAATTTTTCTTCCTGCCGGGAAATTACGGTGATATGTGCCCTTCCAAATGCCTAACAGCTAATCTCTCATTGGTTCTCCCTCTTCCCTTTCATCCTCTGACAAATTGGCAACCTTTGGGAACCAGGAGGTTAAAGGGGCTGTCTCTCCAAGTTGGGAGGTTGATAGTAAAGCAGATGGAAAGTCAAACCGGAGCACCAAGAGAGGGCCTATTCGTTGAGTTTTAGAAACCTTTCGTATTCACAATGTGTCCGTTCTCTATGTTTCCCGTACATGTTATAGCTGTAGTGATATTCCCTTCAACCTGGAGAGTTGGGACCCATGAAATGGGTGCCAGACATTTTTGCTTTAATGGGTCTGTATTTGCTCACCCAATCTCACCAATCGTCTCAGTCCCAAGTGTCCCTCCTTATGCCACATCCAGCTGTCATTGTAGATAGGGTCATTCCAGGTTTCATCAGAGACCCTGAAGGAATTGTAAAGAATTTCCCAGTTTTTTTGTTTTGTTTTTGAAATTCCTTTTTATAGTGGGTTTGAGCTGATTCTCGCTGCCATGTTTATGCCAGTCTAGACACACTTGATTCCCTTACGGAGACATATCAATACATAGGTTTTAAGATTTTTACTAGTCAGATATATTCCTCTGTGGGAAATATGGGGTTTTGAGTCCCTTTCACTGAGGAAGGTGTAGGTCTTGTCTATTCCATAGTTGGTTTTTGGAACGGTACCTGTGCTTATATCAAACTCTGGTTTTATGCATCACCCCACCTCTCCTTCCCCCTTAATCAGGCCTAAGAGTGTTTTCTAAATATGAGACACTGTTCTCTTTCCTAACTCAGTTCAAGTGTAGCCATGTTTACAGGATCTTCATAAGTGATATCTTATGATAAGTTTCTTTTTCTCTGTGACATATTTCACTTAGAATCATCGTACCTGAATCCACCCATTTTGCTGCTACTGGTCTTATGACATTGATTTCATGGCTGAGGGATATTCCATTGTACGTAAGTAGCACAATTTTTTAAACCATTTTTATAATTTCTGGGATATTTAAGGTGTACCCAAGTTGAGGTCCTTGTAAGCAGTGCAGCCTTAAATCTTGGGGTGGATCTCTCTTATTGAATTTCAGTTATCCCAAGGCATATTCCCATGACTGGAAGTGCCCTTGGCTCTGTAGCTCTGTTCTTTACTTGTTTTAGGGAACACAATGCACTCTTCCAGAGAGGCAGCTGGCAATTTACATGCCGCCCATCAGCATAACAAGGCTCCCTGTTCTCCAGGGCCTGTCTTGCCTTTCTGGTTTTTACACATTTTGTGGATGTCCCTTTTGACCGGTGGGAAGTGATACTTCTTTGTAGTGCAGATTTGCATTGCCCGCTTGCTTGCTTGGCCAAAAAGGGCGTATGCGTTTTCTCCTGAATATATTCAGGCTAAAATGCATACGCCCTTTTTAGCCAAGTGCATCATTGTGGAAGTTGTGCCCCTCTTCCTGTGCTTTAAAGGCGATTCCAACGTACCTCTTGAAATCTGTTTCCTGCTATTCTGCCTCGCTTTCAAGTCCACCTCGTTGACTTTCGTCAACAGATTTTTGGACGATAGTTGTCCTTTATTACTCGGCCAGTTTGTGAATTGCTGTGCCCCTGAGCTCCATTTTTCAACTCGTTTTTGGTGAGCTGACCGCAAGTCCAAAATTTTGGTTAAGGACCTATACTGGTTCCCGGTGGGTGGCTGAGACTTTGGTCAATTCTTCTTCCTGCCGGGAAATTACAGTGATATGTGCCCGTCCAAATGCCTAACAGCTACTCTCTCATTGGTTCTCCCTCTTCCCTTTCATCCTCTGCCAACTTGGCAACCTGTGCGAACCAGGAGGTTAAAGGGGCTGTCTCTCCAACTTGGGAGGTTGATAGTAAAGCAGATGGAAAGTCAAACCGGAGCACCAGGAGAGGGACTATTCGTTGAGTTTTAGAAACCTTTCGTATTCACAGTGTGTCCGTTCTCTATGTTTCCCATACATGTTATAACTGTAGTAATATTCCCTTCAACCTGGAGAGTTGGGACCCATGGAATGGGTGTCATGCATTACTGCTTTAAAGGGTCTGCATTTGCTCACCCAATCTCACCAATCCTCTCAGTCCCAAGTGTCCAGCCTTATGCCACATCCAGCTGTCGTTGTAGATAGGGTCATTCCAGGTTTCATCAGAGACCCTGAAGGAATTGTAAAGAATTTCCCAGTTTTTTTGTTTTGTTTTTGAAATTCCTTTTTATAGTGGGTTTGAGCTGATTCTCGCTGCCATGTTTATGCCAGTCTAGACACACTTGATTCCCTTACGGACACATATCAGTACATAGGTTTTACGATTCTTACTAGTCAGATATATTCCTCTGCGGGAAATATGGGGTTGTGAGTCCCTTTCCCTGAGGAAGGTGTAGGTCTTGTCTATTCCATAGTTGGTTTTTGGAACGGTACCTGTGCTTATATCAAACTCTGGTTTTATGCATCACCCCACCTCTCCTTCCCCCTTAAGCAGGCATCAGAGTGTTTTCTAAATGTGAGACACTGTTCTCTTTCCTTACTCCGTTCAAGTGTAGCCATGTTTACAGGATCTTCATAAGTGATATCTTATGATAAGTTTCTTTTTCTGTGTGACTTATTTCACTTAGAATCATCGTACCTGAATCCACCCATTTTGCTGCTACTGGTCTTATGACATTGATTTCATGGCTGAGGGATATTCCATCGTACGTAAGTACCACAATTTTTTGAACCATTTTTATATTTCCTAGGATATTTTAGGTGTACCCAAGTTGAGGTCCTTGTAAGCAGTGCAGCCCTAAATTTTGGGGTGGCTCTGTCTTATTGATTTTCAGCTTTCCCAAGGTATATTCCTTACACTGGAATTGCCCTTGGCTCTGTAGCTCTGTTGTTTACTTGTTTTAGGGAACACAATGCACTCCTCCGGAGAGGCAGTTGGCAATTTACATCCCGCCCATCAGCATAACAAGGCTCCCTGTTCTCCAGGGCCTGTCTTGCCTTTCTGGTTTTTACATATTTTGTGGATGTCCCTTTTGACTGGTGGGAAGTGATACTTCTTTTTAGTGCAGATTTGCATTGCCCGCTTGCTTGCTTGGCCAAAAAGGGCGTATGGGTTTTCTCCTGAATATATTAAGGAGAAAACGCATACGCCCTTTTTGGCCAAGTGCATCATTGTCGAAGTTGTGCCCCTCTTCCTGTGCTTTAAAGGCGATTCCAACGTACCTCTTGAAATCTGTTTCCTGCTATTCTGCCTCGCTTTCAAGTCCGCCTCGTTGCCTTCCCTCAACAGATTTTTGGACGATAGTTGTCCTTTATTACTCGGCCAGTTTGTGAATTGCTGTGCCCCTGAGCTCCATTTTTCAACTCGTTTTTGGTGAGCTGACCGCAAGTCCAAAATTTTGGTTCAGGACCTATACTGGTTCCCAGTGGGTGGCTGAGACTTTGGTTAATTCTTCTTCCTGCCGGGAAATTAGAGTGATATGTGCCTGTCCAAATGCCTAACAGCTACTCTCTCATTGGTTCTCCCTCTTCCCTTTCATCCTCTGTGAAATTGGCAACCTGTGTGAACCCGGAGGTTAAAGGGGCTGTCTCTCCAAGTTGGGAGGTTGATAGTAAAGCAGGTGGAAAGTCAAGCCGGAGCACCAGGAGAGGGACTATTCGTTTAGTTTTAGAAACCTTTCGTATTTACAGTGTGTCCGTTCTCTAGGTTTCCCATACATGTTATAGCTGTAGTAATATTCCCTTCAACCTGGAGAGTTGGGACCCATGGAATGGGTGCCAGGCATTTGTGCTTTAAAGGGTCTGCATTTGCTCACCCAATCTCACCAATCCTCTCAGTCCCAAGTGTGCAGCCTTATGCCACATCCAGCTCTCGTTGTAGATAGGGTCATTCCAGGTTTCATCAGAGACCCTGAAGGAATTGTAAAGAATTTCCAAGTATTTTTGTTTTGTTTTTGAAATTCCTTTTTATAGTGGGTTTGAGCTGATTCTCGCTCCCATGTTTATGCCAGTCTAGACACACTTGATTCCCTTACGGAGACATATCAATACATAGCTTTTAAGATTCTCACTAGTCAGATATATTCCTCTGTGGGAAATATGGGGTTTTCAGTCCCTTTCACTGAGGAAGGTGTAGGTCTTGTCTATTCCATAGTTGGTTTTTGGAACGGTACCTATACTTATATCAAACTCTGGTTTTATGCATCACCCCACCTCTCCTTCCCCCTTAAGCAGGCATAAGAGTGTTTTCTAAATGTGAGACACTGTTCTCTTTCCTAACTCAGTTCAAGTGTAGCCATGTTTACAGGATCTTCATAAGTGATATCTTATGATAAGTTTCTTTTTCTCTGTGACTTATTTCACTTAGAATCATCGTACCTCAATCCACACCTTTTGCTGCTACTGGTCTTATGACATTGATTTCATGGCTGAGGGATATTCCATCGTACGTAAGTAAGACAATTTTTTGAACCATTTTTATATTTCCTGGGATATTTAAGGTGTACCCAAGTTGAGGTCCTTGTAAGCAGTGCAGCCCTAAATTTTGGTGTGGCTCTGTCTTATTGATTTTCAGTTTTCCCAAGGTATATTCCCTAGACTGGAAGTGCCCTTGGCTCTGTAGCTCTGTTGTTTACTTGTTTTAGGAACACAATGCACTCCTCCAGAGAGGCAGTTGGCCATTTACATCCCACCCATCAGCATAACAAGGCTCCCTCTTCTCCAGGGCCTGTCTTGCCTTTCTGGTTTTTACACATTTTGTGGATGTCCCTTTTGACCGGTGGGAAGTGATACTTCTTTGTAGTGCAGATTTGCATTGCCCGCTTGCTTGCTTAGTCAAAAAGGGCGTATGCATTTTCTCCTGAATATATTCAGGAGACAACGCATACGCCCTTTTTGGCCAAGTGCATCATTGTCGAAGTTGTGCCCCTCTTCCTGTGCTTTAAAGGCGATTCCAACTTACCTCTTGAAATCTGTTTCCTGCTATTCTGCCTCGCTTTCAAGTCCACCTCGTTGACTTCCCTCAACAGATTTTTGGACGATAGTTGTCCTTTATTACTCGGACAGTTTGTGAATTGCAGTGTCCCTGAGCTCCATTTTTCAACTCGTTTTTGGTGAGCTGACCGCAAGTCCAAAATTTTGGTTCAGGACCTATACTGGTTCCCGGTGGATGGCTGAGACTTTGGTCAATTCTTCTTCCTGCCAGGAAATTACAGTGATATGTGCCCGTCCAAATGCCTAACAGCTACTCTCTCATTGGTTCTCCCTCTTCCCTTTCATCCTCTGCCAAATTGGCAACCTGTGCGAACCAGGAGGTTAAAGGGGCTGTCTCTCCAACTTGGGAGGTTGATAGTAAAGCAGATGGAAAGTCAAACCGGAGCACAAGGAGAGGGACTATTCGTTGAGTTTTAGAAACCTTTCGTATTCACAGTGTGTCCGTTCTCTAGGTTTCCCATACATGTTATAACTGTAGTAATATTCCCTTCAACCTGGAGAGTTGGGACCCATGGAATGGGTGCCATGCATTATTGCTTTAAAGGGTCTGCATTTGCTCACCCAATCTCACCAATCGTCTCAGTCCCAATTGTCCAGCCTTATGCCACATCCAGCTGTCATTGTAGATAGGGTCATTCCAGGTTTCATCAGAGACCCTGAAGGAATTGTAAAGAATTTCCCAGTTTTTTTGTTTTGTTTTTGAAATTCCTTTTTATAGTGGGTTTGAGCTGATTCTCGCTGCCATGTTTATGCCAGTCTAGACACACTTGATTCCCTTACGGACACATATCAGTACATAGGTTTTAAGATTCTTACTAGTCAGATATATTCCTTTGCGGGAAATATGGGGTTGTGAGTCCCTTTCCCTGAGGAAGGTGTAGGTCTTGTCTATTCCATAGTTGGTTTTTGGAACGGTACCTGTGCTTATATCAAACTCTGGTTTTATGCATCACCCCACCTCTCCTTCCCCCTTAAGCAGGCATCAGAGTGTTTTCTAAATGTGAGACACTGTTCTCTTTCCTTACTCAGTTCAAGTGTAGCCATGTTTACAGGATCTTCTTAAGTGATATCTTATGATAAGTTTCTTTTTCTGTGTGACTTATTTCACTTAGAATCATCGTACCTGAATCCACCCATTTTGCTGCTACTGGTCTTATGACATTGATTTCATGGATGAGGGATATTCCATCGTACGTAAGTACCACAATTTTTTGAACCATTTTTATATTTCCTAGGATATTTTAGGTGTACCCAAGTTGAGGTCCTTGTAAGCAGTGCAGCCCTAAATTTTGGGGTGGCTCTGTCTTATTGATTTTCAGCTTTCCCAAGGTATATTCCCTACACTGGAATTGCCCTTGGCTCTGTAGCTCTGTTGTTTACTTGTTTTAGGGAACACAATGCACTCCTCCGGAGAGGCAGTTGGCAATTTACATCCCGCCCATCAGCATAACAAGGCTCCCTGTTCTCCAGGGCCTGTCTTGCCTTTCTGGTTTTTACACATTTTGTGGATGTCCCTTTTGACTGGTGGGAAATGATACTTCTTTTTAGTGCAGATTTGCATTGCCCGCTTGCTTGCTTGGCCATAAAGGTCGTATGCGTTTTCTCCTGAATATATTCAGGAGAAAACGCATACGCCCTTTTTGGCCAAGTGCATCATTGTCGAAGTTGTGCCCCTCTTCCTGTGCTTTAAAGGCGATTCCAACGTACCACTTGAAATCTGTTTCCCGCTATTCTGCCTCGCTTTCAAGTCCGCCTCGTGGCCTTCCCTCAACAGATTTTTGGACGATAGTTGTCCTTTATTACACGGCCAGTTTGTGAATTGCTGTGCCCCTGAGCTCCATTTTTCAACTCGTTTTTGGTGAGCCGACCGCAAGTCCAAAATTTTGGTTCAGGACCTATACTGGTTCCCAGTGGGTGGCTGAGACTTTGGTTAATTCTTCTTCCTGCCGGGAAATTAGAGTGATATGTGCCCGTCCAAATGCCTAACAGCTACTCTCTCATTGGTTCTCCCTCTTCCCTTTCATCCTCTGTCAAATTGGCAACCTGTGTGAACCCGGAGGTTAAAGGGGCTGTCTCTCCAAATTGGGAGGTTGATAGTAAAGCAGTTGGAAAGTCAAGCCGGAGCACCAGGAGAGGGACTATTCGTTTAGTTTTAGAAACCTTTCGTATTCACAGTGTGTCCGTTTTCTAGGTTTCCCATACATGTTATAGCTGTAGTAATATTCCCTTCAACCTGGAGAGTTGGGACCCATGGAATGGGTGCCATGCATTATTGCTTTAAAGGGTCTGCATTTGCTCACCAAATCTCACCAATCCTCTCAGTCCCAAGTGTCCAACCTTATGCCATATCCAGCTGTCGTTGTAGATAGGGTCATTCCAGGTTTCATCAGAGACCCTGAAGGAATTGTAAAGAATTTCCCAGTTTTTTTGTTTTGTTTTTGAAATTCCTTTTTATAGTGGGTTTGAGATGATTCTCGCTGCCATGTTTATGCCAGTCTAGACACACTTGATTCCCTTACGGAGACATATCAATACATAGGTTTTAAGATTCTTACTAGTCAGATATATTCCTCTGCGGGAAATATGGGGTTTTGAGTCCCTTTCACTGAGGAAGGTGTAGGTCTTGTCTATTCCAGAGTTGGTTTTTGGAACGGTACCTGTGCTTATATCAAACTCTGGTTTTATGCATCACCCCACCTCTCCTTCCCCCTTAAGCAGGCATAAGAGTGTTTTCTAAATGTGAGACACTGTTCTCTTTCCTAACTCAGTTCAAGTGTAGCCATGTTTACAGGATCTTCATAAGTGATATCTTATAATAAGTTTCTTTTTCTCTGTGACTTATTTCACTTAGAATCATCGTACCTGAATCCAACCATTTTGCTGCTACTGGTCTTATGACATTGATTTCATGGCTGAGGGATATTCCATCGTACGTAATTACCACAATTTTTGGAACCATTTTTATATTTCCTGGGATATTTAAGGTGTACCCAAGTTGAGGTCCTTGTAAGCAGTGCAGCCCTAAATTTTGGGGTGGCTCTGTCTTATTGATTTTCAATTTTCCCAAGGTATATTCCCTAGACTGGAAGTGCCCTTGGCTCTGTAGCTCTTCTTTACTTGTTTTAGGGAACACAATATACTCCTCCAGAGAGGCAGTTGGCAATTTACATCCCGCCCATCAGCATAACAAGGCTCCCTGTTCTCCAGGGCCTGTCTTGCCTTTCTGGTTTTTACACATTTTGTGGATGTCCCTTTTGACCGGTGGGAAGTGATACTTCTTTGTAGTGCAGATTTGCATTGCCCGCTTGCTTGCTTGGCCAAAAAGGGGGAATGCGTTTGCTCCTGAATATATTCAGGAGAAAACGAATACGCCCTTTTTGGCCAAGTGCATCATTGTCGAAGTTGTGCCCCTCTTCCTGTGCTTTAAAGGCGATTCCAAGGTACCTCTTGAAATCTGTTTCCTGCTATTCTGCCTCGCTTTCAAGTCCGCCTCATTGCCTTCCCTCAACAGATTTTTGGACGATAGTTGTCCTTTATTACTCGGCCAGTTTGTGAATTGCTGTGCCCCTGAGCTCCATTTTTCAACTCATTTTTGGTGAGCTGACCGCAAGTCCAAAATTTTGGTTCAGGAGCTATGCTGGTTCCCGGTTGGTGGCTGAGACTTTGGTTAATTCTTCTTCGTGCTGGGAAATTACAGTGATATGTGCACGGCCAAATGCCTAACAGCTACTCTCTCATTGGTTCTCCCTCTTCCCTTTCATCCTCTGCCTAATTGGCAACCTGTGCGAACCAGGAGGTTAAAGGGGCTGTCTCTCCAAGTTGGGAGGTTGATAGTAAAGCAGATGGAAAGTCAAACCCGAGCACCAGGAGAAGGACTATTCGTTGAGTTTTAGAAAAGTTTGTAATTCACAGTGTGTCCGTTCTCTAGGTTTCCCGTACATGTTATAGCTGTAGTAATATTCCCTTCAACCTGGAGAGTTGGGACCCATGGAATGGGTGCCATGAATTATTGCTTTAAAGGGTCTGCATTTGCTCACCCAATCTCACCAATCCTCTCAGTCCCAAGTGTCCAGCCTTATGCCACATCCAGCTGTCATTGTAGACAGGGTCATTCCAGGTTTCATCAGAGACCCTGAAGGAATTGTAAAGAATTTCCCTGTTTTTTTGTTTTGTTTTTGAAATTCCTTTTTATAGTGGGTTTGAGCTGATTCTCGCTGCCATGTTTATGCCAGTCTAGACACACTTGATTCCCTTACGGAGACATATCAATACATAGGTTTTAAGATTCTTACTAGTCAGATATATTCCTCTGCGGGAAATATGGGGTTTTGAGTCCCTTTCACTGAGGAAGGTGTAGGTCTTGTCTATTCCAGAGTTGGTTTTTGGAACGGTACCTGTGCTTATATCAAACTCTGGTTTTATGCATCACCCCACCTCTCCTTCCCCCTTAAGCAGGCATAAGAGTGTTTTCTAAATGTGAGACACTGTTCTCTTTCCTAACTCAGTTCAAGTGTAGCCATGTTTACAGGATCTTCATAAGTGATATCTTATGATAAGTTTCTTTTTCTCTGTGATGTATTTCACTTAGAATCATCGTACCTGAATCCACCCATTTTGCTGCTACTGGTCTTATGACATTGATTTCACGGCTGAGGGATATTCCATCGTATGTAAGTACCACAATTTTTTGAACCATTTTTATATTTCCTGGGATATTTAAGGTGTACCCAAGTTGAGGTCCTTGTAAGCAGTGCAGCCCTAAATTATGGGGTGGCCCTGTCTTATTGATTTTCAGTTTTCCTAAGGTATATTCCCTAGACTGGAAGTGCCCTTGGCTCTGTAGCTCTGTTCATACTTGTTTTAGGGAGCACAATGCACTCCTCCAGAGAGGCAGTTGGCAATTTACATCCCGCCCATCAGCATAACATGGCTCCCTGTTCTCCACGGCCTGTCTTGCCTTTCTTGTTTTTACACATTTTGTGGATGTCCCTTTTGACCGGTGGGAAGTGATACTTCTTTGTAGTGCAGATTTGCATTGCCCGCTTGCTTGCTTGGCCAAAAAGGGCGTATGCGTTTTCTCCTGAATATATTCAGGAGAAAACGCATACGCCCTTTTTGGCCAAGTGCATCATTGTCAAAGTTGTGCCCCTCTTCCTGTGCTTTAAAGGCGATTCCTACGTACCTCTTGAAATCTGTTTCGTGCTATTCTGCCTCGCTTTCAAGTCCCCCTCGTTGCATTCCCTCAACAGATTTTTGGACGATAGTTGTCCTTTATTACTCGGCCATTTTGTGAATTGTTGTGCCCCTGAGATCAATTTTTCAACTCGTTATTGGTGAGCCGACCGGAAGTTCAAAATTTTTGTTCAGGACCTATGCTGGTTCCCGGTGGGGGGCTGAGACTTTGGTTAATTCTTCTTCCTGCCGGGAAATTACAGTGATATGTGCCCGTCCAAATGCCTAACAGCTACTCTCTCATTGGTTCTCTCTCTTCCCTTTCATCCTCTGCCAAATTGGCAACCTGTGCGAACCAGGAGGTTAAATGGGCTGTCTCTCCAAGTTGGGAGGTTGATAGTAAAGCAGATGGAAAGTCAAACCGGAGCACCAGGAGAGGGACTATTCGTTGAGTTTTAGAAACCTTTCGTATTCACAGTGTGTTCGTTCTCTAGGTTTCCCGTACATGTTATAACTGTAGTAATATTCCCTTCAACCTGGAGAGTTGGGACCCATGGAATGGGTGCCATGCATTATTGCTTTAAAGGGTCTGCATTTGCTCACCCAATCTCACCAATCCTCTCACTCCCAAGTGTCCAACCTTTTGCCATATCCAGCTGTCGTTGTAGATAGGGTCATTCCAGGTTTCATCAGAGACCCTGAAGGAATTGTAAAGAATTTCCCAGTTTTTTTGTTTTGTTTTTGAAATTCCTTTTTATAGTGGGTTTGAGATGATTCTCGCTGCCATGTTTATGCCAGTCTAGACACACTTGATTCCCTTACGGAGACATATCAATACATAGCTTTTAAGATTCTTACTAGTCAGATATATTCCTCTGCGGGAAATATGGGGTTTTGAGTCCCTTTCCCTCAGGAAGGTGTAGGTCTTGTCTATTCCATAGTTGGTTTTTGGAACGGTACCTGTGCTTATATCAAACTCTGGTTTTATGCATCACCCCACCTCTCCTTCCCCCTTAAGCAGGCATAAGAGTGTTTTCTAAATGTGAGACACTGTTCTCTTTCCTAACTCAGTTCAAGTGTAGCCATGTTTACAGGATCTTCATAAGTGATATCTTATGATAAGTTTCTTTTTCTGTGTGACTTATTTCACTTAGAATCATCGTACCTGAATCCACCCATTTTGCTGCTACTGGTCTTATGACATTGATTTCATGGCTGAGGGATATTCCATCGTACGTAAGTACCACAATTTTTTGAACCATTTTTATATTTCCTGGGATATTTAAGGTGTACCCAAGTTGAGGTCCTTGTAAGCAGTGCAGCCCTAAATTTTGGGGTGGCTCTGTCTTATTGATTTTCAGTTTTCCCAAGGTATATTCCGTGGACAGGAAGTGCCCTTGGCTCTGTAGCTCTGTTGTTTACTTGTTTTAGGGAACACAATGCACTCCTCCAGAGAGGCAGTTGGAAATTTACATCTCGCCCATCAGCATAACATGGCTCCCTGTTCTCCACGGCCTGTCTTGCCTTTCTGGTTTTTACAAATTTTGTGGATGTCCCTATTGACCGGTGGGAAGTGATACTTCTTTGTAGTGCAGATTTGCATTGCCCGCTTGCTTGCTTGGGCAAAAAGGGCGTATGCGTTTTCTCCTGGATATATTCAGGAGGAAATGCATACGCCCTTTTTGGCCAAGTGCATCATTGTCGAAGTTGGGCCCCTCTTCCTGTGCTTTAAAGGCGATTCCAACGTACCTGTTCAAATCTCTTTCCTGCTATTCTGCCTCGCTTTCAAGTCCGCCTCGCTGCCTTCCCTCAACAGATTTTTGGACGATAGTTGTCCTTTATTACTCGGCCAGTTTGTGAATAGCTGTGCCCCTGAGATCAATTTTTCAACTCGTTATTGGTGAGCTGACCGCAAGTCCAAAATTTTGGTTCAGGACCTATACTGGTTCCCGGTGGGTGGCTGAGACTTTGGTTAATTCTTTTTCCTGCCGGGAAATTACAGTGATATGTGCCCGTCTAAATGCTTAACAGCTACTCTCTCATTGGTTCTCCCTCTTCCCTTTCATCCTCTGCCAAATTGGCAACCTGGCGAACCAGGAGGTTAAAGGGGCTGTCTCTCCAAGTTGGGAGGTTTATAGTAAAGCAGTCGGAAGTCAAACCGGAGCACCAGGAGAGGGACTATTCGTTGAGTTTTAGAAACTCTTCGTATTCACAGTGTGTCCGTTCTCTAGGTTTCTCGTACATGTTATAGCTGTAGTAATATTCCCTTCAACCTGGAGAGTTGGGACCCATGGAATGGGTGCCAGGCGTTTGTGATTTAAAGGGTCTGCATTTGCTCACCCAATCTCACCAATCGTCTCAGTCCCAAGTGTCCCTCCTTATGCCACATCCAGCTGTCATTGTAGATAGGGTCATTCCAGGTTTCATCAGAGACCCTGAAGGAATTGTAAAGAATTTCCCAGTTTTTTTGTTTTGTTTTTGAAATTCCTTTTTATAGTGGGTTTGAGCTGATTCTCGCTGCCATGTTTATGCCAGTCTAGACACACTTGATTCCATAACGGAGACATATCAATACATAGGTTTTAAGATTCTTACTAGTCAGATATATTCCTCTGTGGGAAATATGGGGATTTGAGTCCCTTTCACTGAGGAAGGTGTAGGTCTTGTCTATTCCATAGTTGGTTTTTGGAACGGTACCTGTGCTTATATCAAACTCTGGTTTTATGCATCACCCCACCTCTCCTTCCCCCTTAAGCAGGCATAAGAGTGTTTTCTAAATGTGAGACACTGTTCTCTTTCCTAACTCAGTTCAAGTGTAGCCATGTTTACAGGATCTTCATAAGTGATATCTTATGATAAGTTTCTTTTTCTCTGTGACTTATTTCACTTAGAATCATCGTACCTGAATCCACCCATTTTGCTGCTACTGGTCTTATGACATTGATTTCATGGCTGAGGGATATTCCATCGTACATAAGTACCACAATTTTTTGAACCATTTTTGTATTTCCTGGGATATTTAAGGTGGACCCAAGTTGAGGTCCTTGTAAGCAGTGCAGCCCTAAATTTTGGGGTGACTCTGTCTTATTGATTTTCAGTTTTCCCAAGGTATATTCCCTAGACTGGAAGTGCCCTTGGCTCTGTAGCTCTGTTCTTTACTTGTTTTAGGGAACACAATGCACTCCTCCAGAGAGGCAGTTGGCAATTTACATCCCGCCCATCAGCATAGCAAGGCTCCCTGTTCTCCAGGGCCTGTCTTTCCTTTCTGGTTTTTACACATATTGTGAATGTCCCTTTTGACTGCTGGGAAGTGATACTTCTTTTTAGTGCAGATTTGCATTGCCCGCTTGCTTGCTTGGCCAAAAAGGGAGTATGCGTTTTCTCCTGAATATATTCAGGAGGAAATGCATACGCCCTTTTTGGCTAAGTGCATCATTGTCGAAGTTGTGCCCCTCTTCCTGTGTTTGAAAGGCGATTCCAACGTACCTGTTGAAATCTGTTTACTGCTATTCTGCCTCACTTTCAAGTCCGCCTCGTTGCCTTCCCTCAACAGATTTTTGGACGATAGTTGTCCTTTATTACTCGGCCAGTGTGTGAATTGCTGTGCCCCTGAGCTCCATTTTTCAACTCGTTTTTGGTGAGCTGACCGCAAGTCCAAAATTTTGGTTCAGGACCTATACTTGTTCTCGGTGGGTGGCTGAGACTTGGTTAATTCTTCTTCCTGCCGGGAAATTACAGTGATATGTGCCCGTCCAAATGCCTAACAGCTACTCTCTCATTGGTTCTCCCTCTTCCCTTTCATCCTCTGCCAAATTGGCGACCTGTGCGAACCAGGAGGTTAAAGGGGCTGTCTCTCCAAGTTGGGAGGTTGATAGTAAAGCAGATGGAAAGTCAAACCGGAGTACCAGGAGAGGGACTATTAGTTGAGTTTTAGAAACCTTTCGTATTCACAGTGTGTCCGTTCTCTAGGTTTCCCGTACGTGTTATAGCTGTAGTAGTATTCCCTTCAACCTGGAGAGTTGGGACCCATGGAATTGGTGCCATGCATTATTGCTATAAAGGGTCTGCATTTGCTCACCCAATCTCACCAATCCTCTCAGTCCCAAGTGTCCAGCCTTATGGCACATCCAGCTGTCGTTGTAGATAGGGTCATTCCAGGTTTCATCAGAGACCCTGAAGGAATTGTAAAGAATTTCCCAGTTTTTTTGTTTTGTTTTTGAAATTCCATTTTATCGTGGGTTTGAGCTGATTCTCGCTGCCATGTTTATGCCAGTCTAGACACACTTGATTCCCTTACGGAGACATATCAATACATAGGTTTTAAGATTCTTACTAGTCAGATATATTCCTCTGCGGGAAATATGGTGTTTTGAGTCCTTTCACTGAGGAAGGTGTATGTCTTGTCTATTCCATAGTTGGTTTTTGGAGCGGTACCTGTGGTTATATCAAACTCTGGTTTTATGCATCACCCCACCTCTCTTTCCCCCTTAAGCAGGCATAAGAATGTTTTCTAAATTTGAGACACTGTTCTCTTTCCTAACTCAGTTCAAGTGTAGCCATGTTTACAGGATCTTCGTAAGTGATATCTTATGATAAGATTCTTTTTCTGTGTACCTTATTTCACTTAGAATCATCGTACCTGAATACACCCAATTTGCTGCTACTGGTCTTATGTCATTGATTTCATGGCTGAGGGATATTCCATCGTACGTAAGTACCACAATTTTTTGAACCATTTTTATATTTCCTGGGATATTTAAGGTGTACCCAAGTTGAGGTCCTTGTAAGCAGTGCAGCCCTAAATTTTGGGGTGGCTCTGTCTTATTGATTTTCAGTTTTCCCAAGGTATATTCCCTAGACTGGAAGTGCCCTTGGCTCTGTAGCTCTGTTCTTTACTTGTTTTAGGGAACACAATGCACTCCTCCAGAGAGGCAGTTGGCAATTTACATCCCGCCCATCAGCATAACAATGCTCCCTGTTCTCCAGGGCCTGTCTTGCCTTTCTGGTTTTTACACATTTTGTGGATGTCCCTTTTGACCGGTGGGAAGTGATACTTCTTTGTAGTGCAGATTTGCATTGCCCGCTTGCTTGCTTGGCCCAAAACGGCATATGTGTTTTCTCCTGAATATATTCAGGAGAAAACGCATACGCCATTTTTGGCCAAGTGCATCATTGTCGAAGTTGTGCCCCTCTTCCTGTGCTTTAAAGGCGATTCCAACGTACCTCTTGAAATCTGTTTCCTGCTATTCTGCCTCGCTTTCAAGTCCGCCTCGTTGCCTTCCCTCAACAGATTTTTGGACGATAGCTGTCTTTTATTACTCGGCCAGTTTGTGAATTGCTGTGCCCCTGAGCTCCATTTTTCCACTCGTTTTTGGTGAGCTGACCGCAAGTCCAAAATTTTGGTTCAGGACCTATACTGGTTCCCAGTGGGTGGCTGAGACTTTGGTTAATTCTTCTTCCTGCCGGGAAATTAGAGTGATATGTGCCCGTCCAAATGCCTAACAGCTACTCTCTCATTGGTTCTCCCTCTTCCCTTTCATCCTCTGCCAAATTGGCAACCTGTGCGAACCAGGAGGTTAAAGGGGCTGTGTCTCCAAGTTGGGAGGTTGATAGTAAAGCAGATGGAAAGTCAAACCTGAGCACCAGGAGAGGGACTATTCGTTGAGTTTTAGAAACATTTCGTATTCACAGTGTGTTCGTTCTCTATGTTTCCCGTATATGTTATAACTGTAGTAATATTCCCTTCAACCTGGAGAGTTGGGACCCATGGAATGTGTGCAATTCATTATTGCTTTAAAGGGTCTGCATTTGTTCACCCAATCTCACCCATCCTCTCAGTCCCAAGTGTCCAGCCTTATGCCACATCCAGCTGTCGTTGTAGATAGGGTCATTCCAGGTTTCATCAGAGACTCTGAAGGAATTGTAATGAATTTCCCAGTTTTTTTGTTTTGTTTTTGAAATTCCTTTTTATAGTGGGTTTGAGCTGATTCTCGCTGCCATGTTTATGCCAGTCTAGACACACTTGATTCCCTTACGGAGACATATCAATACATAGGTTTTAAGATTCTTACTAGTCAGATATATTCCTCTGCGGGAAATATGGTGTTTTGAGTCCCTTTCACTGAGGAAGGTGTAGGTCTTGTCTATTCCATAGTTGGTTTTTGGAACGGTACCTGTGCTTATATCAAACTCTGGTTTTATGCATCACACCAACTCTCTTTGCCGCTTAAGCAGGGATAAGAGTGTTTTCTAAATGTGAGACACTGTTCTCTTTCCTAACTCAGTTCAAGTGTAGCCATGTTTACAGGATCTTCATAAGTGATATCTTATGATAAGTTTCTTTTTCTGTGTGACTTATTTCACTTAGAATCATCGTACCTGAATCCACCCATTTTGCTGCTACTGGTCTTATGTCATTGATTTCATGGCTGAGGGATATTCCATCGTATGTAAGTACCACAATTTTTTGAACCATTTTTATATTTCCTGGGATATTTAAGGTGTACCCAAGTTGAGGTCCTTGTACCAGTGCAGCCCTAAATTTTGGGGTGGCTCTGTCTTATTGATTTTCAGTTTTCCCAAGGTATATTCCCTACACTGGAAGTGCCCTTGGCTCTGTAGCTCTGATCTTTACATGTATTAGGGAACACAATGCACTCCTCCCGAGGGGCAGTTGGCAGTTTACATCCCACCCATCAGCATAACAAGGCTCTCTGTTCTCCACGGCCTGTCTTGCCTTTCTGGTTTTTACACATTTTGTGGATGTCCCTTTTGACCAGTGGGATGTGATACTTCTTTGTAGTGCAGATTTGCATTGCCCGCTTGCTTGCTTTGCCAAAAAGGGCGTATGCCTTTTCTCCTGAATATATTCAGGAGAAAACGCATACGCCCTTTTTGACCAAGTGCATCATTGTCGAAGTTGTGCCCCTCTTCCTGTGCTTTAAAGGAGATTCCAACGTACCTCTTGAAATCTGTTTCCTGCTATTCTGCCTCGCTTTCAAGTCCGCCTCGTTGCCTTCCCTCAACAGATTTTTGGACGATAGTTGTCCTTTATTACTCGGCCAGTTTGTGAATTGCTGTGCCCCTGAGCACCATTTTTCAAACCGTTTACGGTGAGCTGACCGCAAGTTCAAAATTTTGGTTCAGGACCTATACTGGTTCCCGGTGGGGGGCTGAGACTTTGGTTAATTCTTCTTCCTGCCGGGAAATTCCAGTGATATGTGCCCGTCCAAATGCCTAACAGCTACTCTCTCATTGGTTCTCCCTCTTCCCTTTCATCCTCTGCCAAATTGGCAACCTGTGCGAACCAGGAGGTTAAAGGGGCTGTCTCTCCACGTTGGGAGGTTGATAGTAAAGCAGATGGAAAGTCAAACCGGAGCAACAGGAGAGGGACTATTCGTTGAGTTTTAGAAACAATTCGTATTCACAGTGTGTTCGTTCTCTAGGTTTCCCGTACATGTTATAACTGTAGTAATATTCCCTTCAACCTGGAGAGTTGGGACCCATGGAATGGGTGCAATGCATTATTGCTTTAAAGGGTCTGCATTTGTTCACCCAATCTCACCAATCCTCTCAGTCCCAAGTGTCCAGCCTTATGCCACATCTAGCTGTCGTTGTAGATAGGGTCATTCCAGGTTTCATCAGAGATTCTGAAGGAATTGTAAAGAATTTCCCAGTTTTCTTGTTTTGTTTTTGAAATTCCTTTTTATAGTGGGTTTGAGCTGATTCTCGCTGCCATGTTTATGCCAGTCTAGACACACTTGATTCCCTTATGGAGACATATCAATACATAGGTTTTAAGATTCTTACTAGTCAGATATATTCCTCTGCGGGAAATATGGGGTTTTGAGTCCCTTTCACTGAGGAAGGTGTAGGTCTTGTCTATTCCATAGTTGGTTTTTGGAACGGTACCTGTGCTTATATCAAACTCTGGTTTTATGCATCACACCACCTCTCTTTCCCGCTTAAGCAGGCATAAGAGTGTTTTCTAAATGTGAGACACTGTTCTCTTTCCTAACTCAGTTCAAGTGTAGCCATGTTTACAGGATCTTCATAAGTGATATCTTATGATAAGTTTCTTTTTCTGTGTGACTTATTTCACTTAGAATCATCGTACCTGAATCCACCCATTTTGCTGCTACTGGTCTTATGTCATTGATTTCATGGCTGAGGGATATTCCATCGTATGTAAGTACTACAATTTTTCGAACCATTTTTATATTTCCTGGGATATTTAAGGTGTACCCAAGTTGAGGTCCTTGTAAGCAGTGCAGCCCTAAATTTTGGGGTGGTTCTGTCTTATTGATTTTCAGTTTTCCCAAGGTATATTCCCTAGACTGGAAGTGCCCTTGGCTCTGTAGCTCTGTTCTTTACATGTTTTAGGGAACACAATGCACTCTCCCGAGGGGCAGTTGGCAATTTACATCCCGCCCATCAGCATAACAAGGCTCCCTGTTCTCCAGGGCCTGTCTTGCCTTTCTGGTTTTTACACATTTTGTGGATGTCCCTTTTGACCAGTGGGAAGTGATACTTCTTTGTAGTGCAGATTTGCATTGCCCGCTTGCTTGCTTGGCCAAAAAGGGCGTATGCGTTTTCTCCTGAATATATTCAGGAGAAAACGCATACACCCTTTTTGACCAAGTGCATCATTGTCGAAGTTGTGCCCCTCTTCCTGGGCTTTAAAGGCGATTCCAACGTACCTCTTGAAATCTGTTTCCTGCTATTCTGCCTCGCTTTCAAGTCCGCCTCGTTGCCTTCCCTCAACAGATTTTAGGACGATAGTTGTCCTTTATTACTCGGCCAGTTTGTGAATTGCTGTGCCCCGGAGCACCATTTTTCAACCCGTTTTCGGTGAGCTGACCGCAAGTCCAAAATTTTGGTTCAGGACCTATACTGGTTCCCGGTGGGGGGCTGAGACTTTGGTTAATTCTTCTTCCTGCCGGGTAATTACAGTGATATGTGCCCGTCCAAATGCCTAACAGCTACTCTCTCATTGGTTCTCCCTCTTCCCTTTCATCCTCTGCCAAATTGGCAACCTGTGCGAACCAGGAGGTTAAAGGGGCTGTCTCTCCAAGTTGGGAGGTTGATAGTAAAGCAGATGGAAAGTCAAACCAGAGCACCAGTAGAGGGACTATTCGTTGAGTTTTAGAAACCTTTCATATTCACAGTGTGTCCGTTCTCTAGGTTTCCCGTACATGTTATAGCTGAGGAATATTCCCTTCCACCTGGAGAGTTGGGACCAATGGAATGTGTGCCATGCATTATTGCTTTAAAGGGTCTGCATTTGCTCACCCAATCTCACCAATCCTCTCAGTCCCAAGTGTCCCGCCTTATGCCACATCCAGCTGTCGTTGTAGATAGGGTCATTCCAGGTTTCATCAGAGACCCTGAAGGAATTGTAAAGAATTTCCCAGTTTTTTTGTTTTGTTTTTGAAATTCCTTTTTATCGTGTGTTTGAGCTGATTCTCGCTGCCATGTTTATGCCAGTCTATACACACTTGATTCCCTTACGGAGACATATCAATACATAGGTTTTAAGATTCTTACTAGTCAGATATATTCCTCTGCGGGAAATATGGGGTTTTGAGTCCCTTTCACTGAGGAAGGTGTAGGTCTTGTCTATTCCATAGTTGGTTTTTGGAACGGTACCTGTGCTTATATCAAACTCTGGTTTTATGCATCACCCCACCTCTCCTTCCCCCTTAAGCAGGCATAAGAGTGTTTTCTAAATGTGAGACACTGTTCTCTTTCCTAACTCAGTTCAAGTGTAGCCATGTTTACAGGATCTTCATAAGTGATATCTTATGATATGTTTCTTTTTCTCTGTGACTTATTTCACTTAGAATCATCGTACCTGAATCCACCCATTTTGCTGCTACTGGTCTTATGTCATTGATATCATGGCTGAGGGATATTCCTTCGTACGTAAGTACCACAATATTTTGAACCATTTTTATATTTCCTGGGATATTTAAGGTGTACCCAAGTTGAGGTCCTTGTAAGCAGTGCAGCCCTAAATTTTGGGGTGGCTCTGTCTTATTGATTTTCAGTTTTCCCGAGGTATATTCCCTAGACTGGAAGTGCCCTTGGCTCTGTAGCTCTGTTGTTTACTTGTTTTAGGGAACACAATGCACTCCTCCAGAGAGGCAGTTGGCAATTTACATCCCGCCCATCAGCATAACAAGGCTCCCTGTTCTCCAGGGCCTGTCTTGCCTTTCTGGTTTTTACACATTTTGTGGATGTCCCTTTTGACCGGTGAGAAGTGATACTTCTTTGTAGTGCAGATTTGCATTGCCCGCTTGCTTGCTTGGCCAAAAAGGGGGAATGCGTTTGCTCCTGAATATATTCAGGAGAAAACGAATACGCCCTTTTTGGCCAAGTGCATCATTGTCGAAGTTGTGCCCCTCTTCCTGTGCTTTAAATGCGATTCCAACGTACCTGTTGAAATCTGTTTCCTGCTATTCTGCCTCGCATTCAAGTCCGGCTCGTTGCCTTCCCTCAACAGATTTTTGGACGATAGTTTTCCTTTATTACTCAGCCAGTTTGTGAATTGCTGTGCCCCTGAGCTCCATTTTTCAACTCGTTTTTGGTGAGCTGATCGCAAGTCCAAAATTTTGGTTCAGGACCTATACTGGTTCCCGGTGGGGGGCTGAGACTTTGGTTAATTCTTCTTCCTGCGGGAAATTACAGTGATATGTGCCCGTCCAAATGCCTAACAGCTACTCTCTCATTGGTTCTCCCTCTTCCCTTTCATCCTCTGCCAAATTGGCAACCTGTGAGGAACAGGAGGTTAAAGGGGCTGTCTCTCCAAGTTGGGAGGTTGATAGTAAAGCAGATGGAAAGTCAAACTGGAGCACCAGGAGTGGGACTATTCGTTGAGTTTTAGAAACATTTCGTATTCACAGTGTGTTCGTTCTCTAGGTTTCCCGTACATGTTATAACTGTAATAATATTCCCTTCAACCTGGAGAGTTGGGACCCATGGAATGGGTGCAATGCATTATTGCTTTAAAGGGTCTGCATTTGTTCACACAATCTCACCAATCCTCTCAGTCCCAAGTGTCCAGCCTTATGCCACATCCAGCTGTCGTTGTAGATAGGGTTATTCCAGGTTTCATCAGAGACTCTGAAGGAATTGTAAAGAATTTCTCAGTTTTTTTGTTTTGTTTTTGAAATTCCTTTTTATAGTGGGTTTGAGCTGATTCTCGCTGCCATGTTTATGCCAGTCTAGACACACTTGATTCCCTTACGGAGACATATCAATATATAGGTTTTAAGATTCTTACTAGTCAGATATATTCCTCTGCGGGAAATATGGTGTTTTGAGTCCCTTTCACTGAGGAAGGTGTAGGTCTTGTCTATTCCATAGTTGGTTTTTGGAACGGTACCTGTGCTTATATCAAACTCTGGTTTTATGCATCACCCCACCTCTCCTTCCCCCTTAAGCAGGCATAAGAGTGTTTTCTAAATGTGAGACACTGTTCTCTTTCCTAACTCAGTTCAAGTGTAGCCATGTTTACAGGATCTTCATAAGTGATATCTTATGATAAGTTTCTTTTTCTGTGTGACTTATTTCACTTAGAATCATCGTACCTGAATCCACCCATTTTGCTGCTACTGGTCTTATGTCATTGATATCATGGCTGAGGGATATTCCTTCGTACGTAAGTACCACAATTTTTTGAACCATTTTTATATTTCCTGGGATATTTAAGGTGTACCCAAGTTGAGGTCCCTGTAAGCAGTGCAGCCCTAAATTTTGGGGTGGCTCTGTCTTATTGATTTTCAGTTTTCCCAAGGTATATTCCCTAGACTGGAAGTGCCCTTGGCTCTGTAGCTCTGTTGTTTACTTGTTTTAGGGAACACAATGCACTCCTCCAGAGAGGCAGTTGGCAATTTACATCCCGCCCATCAGCATAACAAGGCTCCCTGTTCTCCAGGGCCTGTCTTGCCTTTCTGCTTTTTACACATTTTGTGGATGTCCCTTTTGACCGGTGGGAAGTGATACTTCTTTGTAGTGCAGATTTGCATTGCCCGCTTGCTTGCTTGGCCAAAAAGGGCGTATGCGTTTTCTCCTGAATATATTCAGGAGAGAACGCATACGACCTTTTCGGCCAAGTGCATCATTGTCGAAGTTGTGCCCCTCTTCCTGTGCTTTAAAGGCGATTCCAACGTTCCTCTTGAAATCTGTTTCCTGCTATTCTGCCTCGCTTTAAAGTCCGCCTCGTTGCGTTCCCTCAACAGATTTTTGGACGATAGTTCTCCTTTCTTACTCGGCCAGTTTGTGAATTGCTGTGCCCCTGAGCTCCATTATTCAACTCGTTTTTGGTGAGCTGACCGCAAGTCCAAAATTTTGGTTCAGGACCTATACTGGTTCCCGGTGGGTGGCTGAGACTTTGGTTAATTCTTCTTCCTGCCGGGAAATTACAGTGATATGTGCCCGTCCAAATGCCTAACAGCTACTCTCTCATTGGTTCTCCCTCTTCCCTTTCATCCTCTGCCAAATTGGAAACCTGTGCGAACCAGGAGGTTAAAAGGGCTGTCTCTCCAAGTTGGGAGGTTGATAGTAAAGCAGATGGAAAGTCAAACCAGAGCACCAGGAGAGGGACTATTTGTTGAGTTTTAGAAATCTTTTGTATTCACAGTGTGTCCGTTCTCTAGGTTTCCCGTACATGTAATAACTGTAGTAATATTCCCTTCAACCTGGAGAGTTGGGACCCATGGAATGGGTGCCATGCATTATTGCTTTAAAGGGTCTGCATTTGCTCACCCAATCTCACCAATCCTGTCAGTCCCAAGTGTCCAGCCTTATGCCATATCCAGCTGTCGTTGTAGATAGGGTCATTCCAGGTTTCATCAGAGACCCTGAAGGAATTGTAAAGAATTTCCCAGTTTTTTTGTTTTGTTTTTGAAATTCCTTTTTATAGTGTGTTTGAGCTGATTCTCGCTGCCATGTTTATGCCAGTGTAGACACACTTGATTCCCTTACGGAGACATATCAATACATAGGTTTTAAGATTCTTACTAGTCAGATATATTCCTCTGCGGGAAATATGGGGTTTTGAGTCCCTTTCACTGAGGAAGGTGTAGGTCTTGTCTATTCCATAGTTGGTTTTTGGAACGGTACCTGTGCTTATATCAAACTCTGGTTTTATGCATCACCCCACCTCTCTTTCCCCCTTAATTAGGCATATGAGTGTTTTCTAAATGTGAGACACTGTTCTCTTTCCTAACTCAGTTCAAGTGTAGCCATGTTTACAGGATCTTCATAAGTGATATCTTATGATAAGTTTCTTTTTCTGTGTGACTTATTTCACTTAGAATCATCGTACCTGAATCCAAGCATTTTGCTGCTACTGTTCTTATGACATTAATTTCATGGCTGAGGGATATTCCATCGTACGTAAGTCCCACAATTTTTTGAACCATTTTTATATTTCCTGGGATATTTAAGGTGTACCCAAGTTGAGGTCCTTGTAAGCAGTGCAGCCCTAAATTTTGGGGTGGCACTGTCTTATTGATTTTCAGTTTTCTCAAGGTATATTCCCTAGACTGGAAGTGCCCTTGGCTCTGTAGCTTTGTTCTTTACTTGTTTTAGGGAACACAATGTACTCCTCCAGAGAGGCAGTTGGCAATTTACATGCCGCCCATCAGCATAACAAGGCTCCCTGTTCTCCAGGGCCTGTCTTGCCTTTGTGGTTTTTACACATTTTGTGGATGTCCCTTTTGACCGGTGGGAAGTGATAGTTCTTTGTAGTGCAGATTTGCATTGCCCGCTTGCTTGCTTGGCCAAAAAGGGCGTATGCGTATTCTCCTGAATATATTCAGGAGAGAACGCATACGACCTTTTTGGCCAAGTGCATCATTGTCGAAGTTGTGCCCCTCTTCCTGTGCTTTAAAGGCGATTCCAACGTACCTCTTGAAATCTGTTTCCTGCTATTCTGCCTCGCTTTCAAGTCCGCCTCGTTGCCTTCCATCAACAGATTTTTGGACGATAGTTGTCCTTTCTTACTCGGCCAGTTTGTGAATTGCTGTGCCCCTGAGCTCCATTATTCAACTCGTTTTTGGTGAGCTGACCGCAAGTCCAAAATTTTGGTTCAGGACCTATACTGGTTCACGGTGGATAACTGAGACTTTGGTTAATTCTTCTTCCTGCCGGGAAATTACAGTGATATGTGCCCGTCCAAATGCCTAACAGCTACTCTCTCATTGGTTCTCCCTCTTCCCTTTCATCCTCTGCCAAATTGGCAACCTGTGCGATCCAGGAGTTTAAAGGGGCTGTCTCTCCAAGTTGGGAGGTTGATAGTAAAGCAGATGGAAAGTCAAACCAGAGCACCAGGAGAGGGACTATTCATTGAGTTTTAGAAACCTTTCGTATTCACAGTGTGTCCGTTCTCTAGGTTTCCTGTACATGTTATAACTGTAGTAATATTCCCTTCAACCTGGAGAGTTGGGACCCATGGAATGGGTGCCATGCATTATTGCTTTAAAGGGTCTGCATTTGCTCACCCAATCTCACCAATACTCTCAGTCCCAAGTGTCCAGCATTATGCCACATCCAGCTGTCGTTGTAGATAGGGTCATTCCAGGTTTCATCAGAGACCCTGAAGGAATTGTAAAGAATTTCCCAGTTTTTTGTTTGGTTTTTGAAATTCCTTTTTTCTAGTGGGTTTGAGCTGATTCTCGCTGCCATGTTTATGCCAGTCTAGAAACACTTGATTCCCTTACGGAGACATATCAATACATAGGTTTTAAGATTCTTACTAGTCAGATATATTCCTCTGCGGCAAATATGGGGTTTTGAGTCCCTTTCACTGAGGAAGGTGTAGGTCTTGTCTATTCCATAGTTGGTTTTTGGAACGGTACCTGTGCTTATATCAAACTCTGGTTTTATGCATCACCCCACCTCTGCTTCCCCCTTAAGCAGGCATAAGAGTGTTTTCTAAATGTGAGACACTGTTCTCTTTCCTAACTCAGTTCAAGTGTAGCCATGTTTACAGGATCTTCATAAGTGATATCTTATGATAAGTTTCTTTTTCTCTGTGACTTATTTCACTTAGAATCATCGTACCTGAATCCACCCATTTTGCTGCTACTGGTCTTATGACATTGATTTCATGGCTGAGGGATATTCCATCGTACGTAAGTACCACAATTTTTTGAACCATTTTTATATTTCCTGGGATATTTAAGGTGTACCCAAGTTGAGGTCCTTGTAAGCAGTGCAGCCCTAAATTTTGGGGTGGCTCTGTCTTATTGATTTTCAGTTTTCCCAAGGTATATTCCCTAGACTGGAAGTGCCCTTGGCTCTGTAGCTTTGTTCTTTACTTGTTTTAGGGAACACAGTATACTCCTCCACAGAGGCAGTTGGCAATTTACTACCCGCCCATCAGCATAACAAGGCTCCCTGTTCTCCAGGGCCTGTCTCGCCTTTCTGGTTTTTACACATTTTGTGGATGTCCCTTTAGACCGGTGGGAAGTGATACTTCTTTGTAGTGCAGATTTGCATTGCCCGCTTGCTTGCTTGGCCAAAAAGGGCGTATGCGTTCTCTCCTGAATATATTCAGGAGAGAACGCATACGACCTTTTTGGCCAAGTGCATCATTGTCGAAGTTGTGCCCCTCTTCCTGTGCTTTAAAGGCGATTCCAACGTACCTCTTGAAATCTGTTTCCTGCTATTCTGGCTCGCTTTCAAGTCCGCCTACTTGCCTTCCCTCAACAGATTTTTGGATGATAGTTGTCCTTTATTACTCAGCCAGTTTGTGAATTGCTATGCCCCTGAGCACCATTTTTCAACTCGTTTTTGGTGAGCTCACCGCAAGTCCAAAATTTTGGTTCAGGACTTATACTGGTTCCCGGTGGGTGGCTGAGAATTTGGTTAATTCTTCTTCCTGCCGGGAAATTACAGTGATATGTGCCCGTCCAAATGCCTAACAGGTACTCTCTCATTGGTTCTCCCTATTCCCTTTCATCCTCTGCCAATTGGCAACCTGTGCGAACCAGGAGGTTAAAGGGGCTGTCTCTCCAAGTTGGGAGGTTGATAGTAAAGCAGATGGAAAGTGAAACCGGAGCACCAGGAGAGGGACTATTCATTGAGTTTTAGAAACCTTTCGTATTCACAGAGTGTCCGTTCTCTAGGTTTCCCGTACATGTTATAGCTGTAGTAATATTCCCTTCAACCTGGAGAGTTGGGACCCATGGAATGTGTGCCATGCATTATTGCTTTAAAGGGTCTGCATTTGCTCACCCAATCTCACCAATCCTCTCAGTCCCAAGTGTCCAGCCTTATGCCACATCCAGCTGTCGTTGTAGATAGGGTCATTCCACGTTTCATCAGAGACCCTGAAGGAATTGTAAAGAATTTGCCAGTTTTTTGGTTTGTTTTTGAAATTCCTTTTTATAGTGGGTTTGAGCTGATTCTCGCTGCCATGTTTATGCCAGTCTAGACACACTTGATTCCCTTATGGAGACATATCAATACATAGGTTTTAAGATTCTTACTAGTCAGATATATTCCTCTGCAGGATATATGGTGTTTTGAGTCCCTTTCACTGAGGAAGGTGTAGGTCTTGTCTATTCCATAGTTGGTTTTTGGAACGGTACCTGTGCTTATATCAAACTCTGGTTTTATGCATCACCCCACCTCTGCTTCCCCCTTAAGCAGGCATAAGAGTGTTTTCTAAATGTGAGACACTGTTCTCTTTCCTAACTCAGTTCAAGTGTAGCCATGTTTACAGGATCTTCATAAGTGATATCTTATGATAAGTTTCTTTTTCTCTGTGACTTATTTCACTTAGAATCATCGTACCTGAATCCACCCATTTTGCTGCTACTGGTCTTATGACATTGATTTCATGGCTGAGGGATATTCCATCGTACGTAAGTACCACAATTTTTTGAACCATGTTTATATTTTCTGAGATACTTAAGGTGTACCAAGTTGAGGTCCTTGTATGCAGTGCAGCCCTAAATTTTGGGGTGGCTCTGTCTTTTTGATTTTCAGTTTTCCCAAGGTATATTCCCTAGACTGGAAGTGCCCTTGGCTCTGTAGCTTTGTTCTTTACTTGTTTTAGGGAACACAATGCACTCCTCCAGAGAGGCATTTGGCAATTTACATGCCGCCCATCAGCATAACAAGGCTCCGTGTTCTCTAGGACCTGTCTTGCCTTTCTGGTTTTTACACATTTTGTGGATGTGTCTTTTGACCGGTGGGAAGTGATAGTTCTTTGTAGTGCAGATTTGCATTGCCCGCTTGCTTGCTTGGCCAAAAAGGGCGTATGCGTTTTCTCCTGAATATATTCAGGAGAAAACGCATACGCCCTTTTTGGCCAAGTGCATCATTGTCGAAGTTGTGCCCCTCTTCCTGTGCTTTAAAGGCGATTCCAACGTACCTCTTGAAATCTGTTTCCTGCTATTCTGCCTCGCTTTCAAGTCCGCCTCGTTGCCTTCCCTCAACAGATTTTTGGACGACAGTTGTCCTTTATTACTCGGCCAGTTTGTGAATTGCTGTTCCCCTGAGCTCCATTTTTCAACTCGTTTTTGGTGAGGTGACCGCAAGTCCGAAATTTTGGTTCAGGACCTATGCTGGTTCCCGGTGGGGGGCTGAGACTTTGGTTAATTCTTCTTCCTGCCGGGAAATTACAGGGATATGTGCCCGTTCAAATGCCTAACAGCTACTCTCTCATTGGTCCTCCCTCTTCCCTTTCATCCTCTGCCAAATTGGCAACCTGTGCGAACCAGGAGGTTAAAGGGGCTGTCTCTCCAAGTTGCAAGGTTGATAGTAAAGCAGATGGAAAGTCAAAACGGAGCACCAGGAGAGGGACTATTCGTTGAGTTTTAGAAACCTTTCGTATTCACAGTGTGTCCGTTCTCTAGGTTTCCCGTACATGTTATAGCTGTAGTAATATTCCCTTCAACCTGGAGAGTTGGGACTCATGGAATGGGTGCAATGCATTATTGCTTTAAAGGGTCTGCATTTGCTCACCCAATCTCACCAATCGTCTCAGTCCTAAGTGTCCAGCCTTATGCCACATCCAGCTGTCGTTGTAGATAGGGTCATTCCAGGTTTCATCAGAGACCCTGAAGGAATTGTAAAGAATTTCCCAGTTTTTTTTGTTTTGTTTTTGAAATTCCTTTTTATAGTGGGTTTGAGCTGATTCTCGCTGCCATGTTTATGCCAGTCTAGACACACTTGATTCCCTTACGGAGACATATCAATACATAGGTTTTAATATTATTACTAGTCAGATATATTCCTCTGCGGCAAATATGGGGTTTTGAGTCCCTTTCACTGAGGAAGGTGTAGGTCTTGTCTATTCCATAGTTGGTTTTTGGAATGGTACCTGTGCTTATATCAAACTCTGGTTTTATGCATCACCCCACCTCTCCTTCCCCCTTAAGCAGGCATAAGAGTGTTTTCTAAATGTGAGACACTGTTCTCTTTCCTAACTCAGTTCAAGTGTAGCCATGTTTACAGGATCTTCATAAGTGATATCTTATGATAAGTTTCTTTTTCTGTGTGACTTATTTCACTTAGAATCATCGTACCTGAATCCACCCATTTTGCTGCTACTGGTCTTATGACATTGATTTCATGGCTGAGGGATATTCCATCGTACGAAAGTACCACAATTTTTTGAACCATTTTTATATTTCCTGGGATATTTAAGGTGTACACAAGTTGAGGTTCTTGTAAGCAGTGCAGCCCTAAATTTTGGGGTGGCTCTGTCTTATTGATTTGCAGTTTTCCCAAGGAATATTCCCTAGACATGAAGTGCCCTTGGCTTTGTAGCTCTGTTCTTTACTTGTTTTAGGGAACACAATGCACTCCTCCAGAGAGGCAGTTGGCAGTTTACATCCCGCCCATCAGCATAACAAGGCTCCATGTTCTCCAGAGCCTGTCTTGCCTTTCTG
This sequence comes from Hyperoodon ampullatus, assembly GCF_949752795.1. NCBI lineage: Eukaryota > Metazoa > Chordata > Mammalia > Artiodactyla > Ziphiidae > Hyperoodon > Hyperoodon ampullatus. Next base: position 48,166 of record NW_027640766.1, read on the forward strand.
GTTTTTACACATTTTGTGGATGTCCCTTTTGACCGGTGGGAAGTGATACTTCTTTGTAGTGCAGATTTGCATTGCCCGCTTGCTTGCTTGGCCAAAAACGGCGTATGCGTTTTCTCCTGAATATATTCAGGAGAAAACGCATACGCCCTTTTTGGCCAAGTGCATCATTGTCGAAGTTGTGCCCCTCTTCCTGTGCTTTAAAGGCGATTCCAACGTACCTCTTGAAATCTGTTTCCTGCTATTCTGCCTCGCTTTCAAGTCCGCCTCGTCGCCTTCCCTCAACAGATTTTTGGACGATAGTTGTCCTTTATTACTCGGCCAGTGTGTGAATTGCTGTGCCCCTGAGCTCCATTTTTCAACTCGTTTTTGGTGAGCTGGCCGCAAGTCCAAAATTTTGGTTCAGGACCTATACTCGTTCCCAGTGGGTGGCAGAGACTTTGGTTAGTTCTTCTTCCTGCCGGGAAATTACAGTGATATGTGCCCGTCCAAATGCCTAACAGCTTCTCTCTCATTGGTTGTCCCTCTTCCCTTTCAACCACTGCCAAATTGGCAACCTGTGCGAACCAGGAGGTTAAAGGGGCTGTCTCTCCAAGTTGGGAGGCTGATAGTAAAGCAGATGGAAAGTCAAACCGGAGCAGCAGGAGAGGGACTATTCGTTGAGTTTTAGAAACCTTTCGATTTCACAGTGTGTCCATTCTCTAGGTTTCCCATACATGTTATAGCTGTAGTAATATTCCCTTCAACCTGGAGATTTGGGACCCATGGAATGGGTGCCATGCATTATTACTTTAAAGGGTCTGCATTTGCTCAACCAATCTCACCAAACCTCTCAGTCACAAGTGTCCAGCCTTATGCCACATCCAGCTGTCGTTGTAGATAGGGTCATTCCAGGTTTCATCAGAGACCCTGAAGGAATTGTAAAGAATTTCCCAGTTTTTTTGTTTTGTTTTTGAAATTCCTTTTCATAGTGGGTTTGAGCTGATTCTCGCTGCCATGTTTATGCCAGTCTAGACACACTTGATTCCCTTATGTAGACATATCAATACATAGGTTTTAAGATTCTTACTAGTCAGATATATTCCTCTGTGGGAAATATGGGGTTTTGAGTCCCTGTCACTGAGGAAGGTGTAGGTCTTGTCTATTCCATAGTTGGTTTTTGGAACGGTACCTGTGCTTATATCAAACTCTGGTTTTATGCATCACCCCACCTCTCCTTCCCCCTTAAGCAGGCATAAGAGTGTTTTCTAAATGTGAGACACTGTTCTCTTTCCTAACTCAGTTCAAGTGTAGCCATGTTTACAGGATCTTCATAAGTGATATCTTATGATAAGTTTCTTTTTCTCTGTGACTTATTTCACTTAGAATCATCGTACCTGAATCCACCCATTTTGCTGCTACTGGTCTTATGACATTGACTTCATGGCTGAGGGATATTCCATCGTACGTAAGTACCACAATTATTTGAACCATTTTTATATTTCCTGGGATATTTAAGGTGTACCCAAGTTGAGGTCCTTGTAAGCAGTGCACTCCTAAATTATGGGGTGGCTCTGTCTTTTTGATTTTCAGTTTTCCCAAGGTATATTCCCTAGACTGGAAGTGCCCTTGGCTCTGTAGCTCTGTTGTTTACTTGTTTTAGGGAACACAATGCACTCCTCCAGAGAGGCAGTTGGCAATTTACATCCCGCCCATCAGCATAACAAGGCTCCCTGTTCTCCAGGGCCTGTCTTGCCTTTCAGGTTTTTACATATTTTGTGGATGTCCCTTTTGACCGGTGGGAAGTGATACTTCTTTGTAGTGCACATTTGCATTGCCCGCTTGCTTGCTTGGCCAAAAAGGGCGTATGCGTTTTCTCCTGAATATATTCAGGAGAAAACGCATACGCACTTTTTGGCCAAGTGCATCATTGTCGAATTTGTGCCCCTCTTCCTGTGCTTTAAAGGCGATTCCAACGTACCTCTTGAAATCTGTTTCCTGCTATTCTGCCTCGCTTTCAAGTCCGCCTCGTTGCCTTCCCTCAACAGATTTTTGGACGATAGTTGTCCGTTATTACTCGGCCAGTTTTGAATTGCTGTGCCCCTGAGCTCCATTTTTCAACTCCTTTTTTGTGAGCTGACCGCAAGTCCAAAATTTTGGTTCCGGACCTATACTGGTTCCCAGTGGGTGGCTGAGACTTTGGTTAATTCTTCTTCCTGCCGGGAAATTACAGTGATATGTGCCCGTCCAAATGCCTAACAGCTACTCTCTCATTGGTTCTCCCTCTTCCTTTTCATCCTCTGCCAAATTGGCAACCTGTGCGAACCAGGAGGTTAAAGGGGCTGTCTCTCCAAGTTGGGAGTTTGATAGTAAAGCAGATGGAAAGTCAAACCGGAGCACCAGGAGAGGGACTATTCGTTGAGTTTTAGAAACCTTTCGTATTCACAGTGTGTCCGTTCTCTAGGTTTCCCGTACATGTTATAACTGTAGTAATATTCCCTTCAACCTGGAGAGTTGGGACCCATGGAATGGGTGCCATGCATTATTGCTTTAAAGGGTCTGCATTTGCTCACCCAATCTCACCAATCCTCTCAGTCCCAAGTTTCCAGCCTTATGCCACATCCAGCTGTCGTTGTAGATAGGGTCATTCCAGGTTTCATCAGAGACCCTGAAGGAATTGTAAAGAATTTCCCAGTTTTTTTGTTTTGTTTTTGAAATTCCTTTTTATAGTGGGTTTGAGCTGATTCTCGCTGCCATGTTTATGCCAGTGTAGACACACTTGATTCCCTTACGGAGACATATCAATACATAGGTTTTAAGATTCTTACTAGTCAGATATATTCCTCTGCGGGAAATATGGGGTTTTGAGTCCCTTTCACTGAGGAAGGTGTAGGTCTTGTCTATTCCATAGTTGGTTTTTGGAACGGTACCTGTGCTTATATCAAACTCTGGTTTTATGCATCACCCCACCTCTCCTTCCCACTTAAGCAGGCATAAGAGTGTTTTCTAAATGTGAGACACTGTTCTCTTTCCTAACTCAGTTCAAGTGTAGCCATGTTTACAGGATCTTCATAAGTGATATCTTATGATAAGTTTCTTTTTCTGTGTGACTTATTTCACTTAGAATCATCGTACCTGAATCCACCCATTTTGCTGCTACTGGTCTTATGACATTGATTTCATGGATGAGGGATATTCCATCGTACGTAAGTACGACAATTTTTGAACCATTTTTATATTGCCTGGGATATTTAAGGTGAACCCAAGTTGAGGTCCTTGTAAGCAGTGCAGCCCTAATTTTGGGGTGGCTCTGTCTTATTGATTTTCAGTTTTCCCAAGGTATATACCCTAGACTGGAAGTGCCCTTGGCTCTGTAGCTCTGTTCTTTACTTGTTTTAGGGAACACAATGCACTCCTCCAGAGAGGCAGTTGGCAGTTTACATCCCGCCCATCAGCATAACAAGGCTCCCTGTTCTCCAGGGCCTCTCTTGCCTTTCTGGTTTTTACACATTTTGTGGATGTCCCTTTTGACCGGTGGGAAGTGATACTTCTTTGTAGTGCAGATTTGCATTGCCCGCTTGCTTGCTTGGCCAAAAAGGGCGTATGTGTTTTCTCCTGAATATATTCAGGAGAAAACGCATACGCCCATTTTGGCCAAGTGCATCATTGTCGAAGTTGTGCCCCTCTTCCTGTGCTTTAAAGGCGATTCCAACGTACCTCTTGAAATCTGTTTCCTGCTCTTCTGCCTCGCTTTCAGGTCCGCCTCATTGCCTTCCCTCAACAGATTTTTGGACGATAGTTGTCCTTTATTACTCGGCCAGTTTGTGAATTGCTGTGCCCCTGAGCTCCATTTTTCAACTCGTTTTTGGTGAGCTGACCGCAAGTCCAACATTTTGGTTCAGGACCTATGCTATTCCCGGTGGGGTGCTGAGACTTTGGTTTATTCTTCTTCCTGCCGGGAATTTAGGGTGATATGTGCCCGTCCAAATGCCTAACAGCTACTTTCTCATTGGTTCTCCCTATTTCCTTTCATCCTCTGCCAAATTGGAAACCTGTGCAAACCAGGAGGTTAAAGGGGCTGTCTCTCCAAGTTGGGAGGTTGATAGTAAAGCAGATGGAAAATCAAACCGGAGCACCAGGAGAGGGACTATTCGTTGAGTTTTAGAAACCTTTCGTATTCACAGTGTGTCCGTTCTCTAGGTTTCCCGTACATGTTATAGCGGTAGTAATATTCCTTTAAACCTGGAGAGTTGGGACCCATGGAATGGGTGCCAGGCATTTGTGCTTTAAAGGGTCTGCATTTGCTCACCCAATCTCACCAATCGTCTCAGTCCCAAGTGTCCCTCCTTATGCCACATCCAGCTGTCATTGTAGATAAGGTCATTCCGGGTTTCCTCAGAGACCCTGAAGGAATTGTAAAGAATTTCCCAGTTTTTTTGTTTTCTTTTTGAAATTCCTTTTTATAGTGGTTTTGAGCTGATTCTCGCTGCCATGTTTATGCCAGTCTAGACACACTTGATTCCCTTATGGAGACATATCAATACATAGGTTTTAAGATTCTTACTAGTCAGATATATTCCTCTGCGGGAAATATGGGGTTTTGAGTCCCTTTCACTGAGGAAGGTGTAGGTCTTGTCTATTCCATAGTTGGTTTTTGGAACGGTACCTGTGCTTATATCAAACTCTGGTTTTATGCATCACCCCACCTCTCCTTCCCCCTTAAGCAGGCGTAAGAGTGTTTTCTAAATGTGAGACACTGTTCTCTTTCCTAAATCAGTTCAAGTGTAGCCATGTTTACAGGATCTTCATAAGTGATATCTTATGATAAGTTTCTTTTTCTGTGTGACTTATTTCACTTAGAATCATCGTACCTGAATCCACCCATTTTGCTGCTACTGGTCTTATGACATTGATTTCATGGCTGAGGGATATTGCATCGTACGTAAGTACCGCAATTTTCTGAACCATTTTTATATTTCCTGGGATATTTAAGGTGTACCCAAGTTGAGGTCCTTGTAAGCAGTGCAGCCCTAAATTTTGGGGTGGCTCTGTCTTATTGATTTTCAGTTTTCCCAAGGAATATTCCCTAGACTGGAAGTGCCCTTGGCTCTGTAGCTCTGTTGTTTACTTGTTTTAGGGAACACAATGCACTCCTCCAGAGAGGCAGTTGGCAATTTACATCCCGCCCATCAGCATAACAAGGCTCGCTATTCTCCAGGGCCTGTCTTGCCTTTCTGGATTTTACACATTTTGTGGATGTCCCTTTTACCGGTGGGAAGTGATACTTTTTTGTAGTGCAGATTTGCATTGCCCGCTTGCTTGCTTGGACAAAAAGGGCGTCTGTGTTTTCTCCTGAATATATTCAGGAGAAAACGCAAACGCCCTTTTTGGCCAAGTGCATCATTGTCGAAGTTGTGCCCCTCTTCCTGTGCTTTAAAGGCGATTCCAACGTACCTCTTGAAATCTGTTTCCTGCTATTCTGCCTCGCTTTCAAGTCCGCCTCGTTGCCTTCCCTCAACAGATTTTTGGACGATAGTTGTCCTTTATTACTCGGCCAGTTTGTGAATTGCTGTGCCCCTGACCTCCATTTTTCAACTCGTTTTTGGTGAGCTGACCGCAAGTCCAAAATTTTGGTTCAGGACCTATGCTGGTTCCCGGTGGGGGGCTGAGACTTTGGTTAATTCTTCTTCCTGCCGGGAAATTACAGTGATATGTGCCCGTCCAAATGCCTAACAGCTACTCTCTCATTGGTTCTCCCTCTTCTCTTTCATCCTCTGCCAAATTGGCAACCTGTGCGAACCAGGAGGTTAAAGGGGCTGTCTCTCCAAGTTGGGAGGTTGATAGTAAAGCAGATGGAAAGTCAAACCGGAGCACCAGGAGAGGGACTATTCGTTGAGTTTTAGAAACCTTTCGTATTCACAGTGTGTCCGTTCTCTAGGTTTCCCGTACATGTTATAGGTGTAGTAATATTCCCTTCAACCTGGAGATTTGGGACCCATGGAATGGGTGCCAGGAATTTGTTCTTTAAAGGGTCTGCATTTGCTCACCCAAACTCACCAATGCTGTCAGTCCCAAGTGTCCAGCCTTATGCCACATCCAGCTGTCGTTGTAGATAGGGTCATTCCAGATTTCATCAGAGACCCTGAAGGAATTGTAAAGAATTTCCCAGTTTTATTGTTTTGTTTCTGAAATTCCTTTTTATAGTGGGTTTGAGCTGATTCTCGCTGCCATGTTTATGCCAGTGTAGACACACTTGATTCCCTTACGGAGACATATCAATACATAGGTTTTAAGATTCTTACTAGTTAGATATATTCCTCTGCGGGAAATATGGGGTTTTGAGTCCCTTTCACTGAGGAAGGTGTAGGTCTTGTCTATTCCATAGTTGGTTTTTGGAACGGTACCTGTGCTTATATCAAACTCTGGTTTTATGCATCACCCCACCTCTGCTTCCCCCTTAAGCAGGCATAAGAGTGTTTTCTAAATGTGAGACACTGTTCTCTTTCCTAACTCAGTTCAAGTGTAGCCATGTTTACAGGATCTTCATAAGTGATATCTTATGATAAGTTTCTTTTTCTCTGTGACTTATTTCACTTAGAATCATCGTACCTGAATCCACCCATTTTGCTGCTACTGGTCTTATGACATTGACTTCATGGCTGAGGGATATTCCATCGTACGTAAGTACCACAATTTTTTGAACCATTTGTATATTTCCTGGGATATTTAAGGTGTACCCAAGTTGAGGTCCTTGTAAGCAGTGCAGCCCTAAATTTTGGGGTGGCTCTGTCTTATTGATTTTCAGTTTTCCCAAGGTATATTCCCTAGACTGGAAGTGCCCTTGGCTCTGTAGCTTTGTTCTTTACTTGTTTTAGGGAACACAATGCACTCCTCCAGAGAGGCAGTTGGCAATTTACATGCCGCCCATCAGCATAACAAGGCTCCGTGTTCTCTAGGACCTGTCTTGCCTTTCTGGTTTTTACACATTTTGTGGATGTGTCTTTTGACCGGTGGGAAGTGATAGTTCTTTGTAGTGCAGATTTGCATTGCCCGCTTGCTTGCTTGGCCAAAAAGGGCGTATGCGTTTTCTCCTGAATATATTCAGGAGAAAACGCATACGCCCTTTTTGGCCAAGTGCATCATTGTCGAAGTTGTGCCCCTCTTCCTGTGCTTTAAAGGCGATTCCAACGTACCTCTTGAAATCTCTTTCCTGCTATTCTGCCTCGCTTTCAAGTCCGCCTCGTTGCCTTCCCTCAACAGATTTTTGGACGACAGTTGTCCTTTATTACTCGGCCAGTTTGTGAATTGCTGTTCCCCTGAGCTCCATTTTTCAACTCGTTTTTGGTGAGGTGACCGCAAGTCCGAAATTTTGGTTCAGGACCTATGCTGGTTCCCGGTGGGGGGCTGAGACTTTGGTTAATTCTTGTTCCTGCCGGGAAATTACAGGGATATGTGCCCGTTCAAATGCCTAACAGCTACTCTCTCATTGGTCCTCCCTCTTCCCTTTCATCCTCTGCCAAATTGGCAACCTGTGCGAACCAGGAGGTTAAAGGGGCTGTCTCTCCAAGTTGCGAGGTTGATAGTAAAGCAGATGGAAAGTCAAAACGGAGCACCAGGAGAGGGACTATTCCTTGAGTTTTAGAAACCTTTCGTATTCACAGTGTGTCCGTTCTCTAGGTTTCCCGTACATGTTATAGCTGTAGTAATATTCCCTTCAACCTGGAGAGTTGGGACTCATGGAATGGGTGCCATGCATTATTGCTTTAAAGGGTCTGCATTTGCTCACCCAATCTCACCAATCGTCTCAGTCCCAAGTGTCCAGCCTTATGCCACATCCAGCTGTCGTTGTAGATAGGGTCATTCCAGGTTTCATCAGAGACCCTGAAGGAATTGTAAAGAATTTCCCAGTTTTTTTTGTTTTGTTTTTGAAATTCCTTTTTATAGTGGGTTTGAGCTGATTCTCGCTGCCATGTTTATGCCAGTCTAGACACACTTGATTCCCTTACGGAGACATATCAATACATAGGTTTTAATATTATTACTAGTCAGATATATTCCTCTGCGGCAAATATGGGGTTTTGAGTCCCTTTCACTGAGGAAGGTGTAGGTCTTGTCTATTCCATAGTTGGTTTTTGGAACGGTACCTGTGCTTATATCAAACTCTGGTTTTATGCATCACCCCACCTCTCCTTCCCCCTTAAGCAGGCGTAAGAGTGTTTTCTAAATGTGAGACACTGTTCTCTCTCCTAAATCAGTTCAAGTGTAGCCATGTTTACAGGATCTTCATAAGTGATATCTTATGATAAGTTTCTTTTTCTGTGTGACTTATTTCACTTAGAATCATCGTACCTGAATCCACCCATTTTGCTGCTACTGGTCTTATGACATTGATTTCATGGCTGAGGGATATTGCATCGTACGTAAGTACCGCCATTTTCTGAACCATTTTTATATTTCCTGGGATATTTAAGGTGTACCCAAGTTGAGGTCCTTGTAAGCAGTGCAGCCCTAAATTTTGGGGTGGCTCTGTCTTATTGATTTTCAGTTTTCCCAAGGAATATTCCCTAGACTGGAAGTGCCCTTGGCTCTGTAGCTCTGTTGTTTACTTGTTTTAGGGAACACAATGCACTCCTCCAGAGAGGCAGTTGGCAATTTACATCCCGCCCATCAGCATAACAAGGCTCCCTATTCTCCAGGGCCTGTCTTGCCTTTCTGGATTTTACACATTTTGTGGATGTCCCTTTTACCGGTGGGAAGTGATACTTTTTTGTAGTGCAGATTTGCATTGCCCGCTTGCTTGCTTGGACAAAAAGGGCGTATGCGTTTTCTCCTGAATATATTCAGGAGAAAACGCAAACGCCCTTTTTGGCCAAGTGCATCATTGTCGAAGTTGTGCCCCTCTTCCTGTGCTTTAAAGGCGATTCCAACGTACCTCTTGAAATCTGTTTCCTGCTATTCTGCCTCGCTTTCAAGTCCGCCTCGTTGCCTTCCCTCAACAGATTTTTGGACGATAGTTGTCCTTTATTACTCGGCCAGTTTGTGAATTGCTGTGCCCCTGACCTCCATTTTTCAACTCGTTTTTGGTGAGCTGACCGCAAGTCCAAAATTTTGGTTCAGGACCTATGCTGGTTCCCGGTGGGGGGCTGAGACTTTGGTTAATTCTTCTTCCTGCCGGGAAATTACAGTGATATGTGCCCGTCCAAATGCCTAACAGCTACTCTCTCATTGGTTCTCCCTCTTCTCTTTCATCCTCTGCCAAATTGGCAACCTGTGCGAACCAGGAGGTTAAAGGGGCTGTCTCTCCAAGTTGGGAGGTTGATAGTAAAGCAGATGGAAAGTCAAACCGGAGCACCAGGAGAGGGACTATTCGTTGAGTTTTAGAAACCTTTCGTATTCACAGTGTGTCCGTTCTCTAGGTTTCCCGTACATGTTATAGGTGTAGTAATATTCCCTTCAACCTGGAGAGTTGGGACCCATGGAATGGGTGCCAGGCGTTTGTTCTTTAAAGGGTCTGCATTTGCTCACCCAATCTCACCAATGCTGTCAGTCCCAAGTGTCCAGCCTTATGCCACATCCAGCTGTCGTTGTAGATAGGGTCATTCCAGGTTTCATCAGAGACCCTGAAGGAATTGTAAAGAATTTCCCAGTTTTATTGTTTTGTTTCTGAAATTCCTTTTTATAGTGGGTTTGAGCTGATTCTCGCTGCCATGTTTATGCCAGTGTAGACACACTTGATTCCCTTACGGAGACATATCAATACATAGGTTTTAAGATTCTTACTAGTCAGATATATTCCTCTGCGGGAAATATGGGGTTTTGAGTCCCTTTCACTGAGGAAGGTGTAGGTCTTGTCTATTCCATAGTTGGTTTTTGGAACGGTACCTGTGCTTATATCAAACTCTGGTTTTATGCATCACCCCACCTCTCCTTCCCCCTTAAGCAGGCATAAGAGTGTTTTCTAAAGGCGAGACACGGTTCTCTTTCCTAACTCAGTACAAGTGTAGCCATTTTTACAGGATCTTCATAAGTGATATCTTATGATAAGTTTCTTTTTCTGTGTGACTTATTTCACTTAGAATCATCGTACCTGAATCCACCCATTTTGCTGCTACTGGTCTTATGACATTGATTTCATGGCTGAGGGATATTCCATCATATGTAAGTACCACAATTTTTTGAACCATTTTTATATTTCATGGCATATTTAAGGTGTACCCAAGTTGAGGTCCTTGTAAGCAGTGCAGCCCTAAATTTTGGGGTGGCTCTGTCTTATTGATTTTCAGTTTTCCCAAGGTATATTCCCTAGACTGGAAGTGCCCTTGGCTCTGTAGCTCCGTTGTTTACTTGTTTTAGGTAACACAATGCACTCCTCCAGAGAGGCAGTTGGCAATTTACATCCCGCCCCTCAGCATAACAAGGCTCCCTGTTCTCCAGGGCCTGTCTTACCTTTCTGGTTTTTACACATTTTGTGGATGTCCCTTTTGACCGGTGGGAAGTGATACTTCTTTGTAGTGCAGATTTGCATTGCCCGCTTGCTTGCTTGGCCAAAAAGGGCGTATGCGTTTTCTCCTGAATATATTCAGGAGAAAACGCATACACCCTTTTTGGCCAAGTGCATCATTGTCGAAGTTGTGCCCCTCCTCCTGTGCTTTAAAGGCGATTCCAACGTACCTCTTGAAATCTGTTTCCTGCTATTCTGCCTCGCTTTCAAGTCCGCCTCGTTGCCTTCCCTCAACAGATTTTTGGACGATAGTTGTCCTTTATTACTCGGCCAGTTTGTGAATTGCTGTGCCCCTGAGCTCCATTTTTCAACTCGTTTTTGGTGAGCGGACCCCAAGTCCAAAATTTTGGTTTGGCACCTATACTGGTTCCCTGTGGGTGGCTGAGACTTTGCTTAATTCTTCTTCCTGCCGGGAAATTCCAGTGATATGTGCCCGTCCAAATGCCTAACAGCTACTCTCTCATTGGTTCTCCCTCTTCCCTTTCATCCTCTGCCAAATTGGCAACCTGTGCGAACCAGGAGGTTAAAGGGGCTGTCTCTCCAATTTGGGAGGTTGATAGTAAAGCAGATGGAAAGTCAAACCAGAGCACCAGGACAGGGACTATTCGTTGAGTTTTAGAAACCTTTCGTATTCACAGTGTGTCTGTTCTCTAGGTTTCCCGTACATGTTATAGCTGTGGTAATATTCCCTTCAACCTGGAGAGTTGGGACCCATGGAATGGGTGCCAGGCATTTGTGCTTTAAAGGGTCTGCATTTGCTCACCCAATCTCACCAATCGTCTCAGTCCCAAGTGTCCCTCGTTATGCCACATCCAGCTGTCATTGTAGATAGGTCATTCCAGGTTTCATCAGAGACCCTGAAGGAATTGTAAAGAATTTCCCAGTTTTTTGTTTTGTTTTTGAAACTCCTTTTTATAGTGGGTTTGAGCTGATTCTCGCTGCCATGTTTATGCCAGTCTAGACACACTTGATTCCCTTACGGAGACATATCAATACATAGGTTTTAAGATTCTTACTAGTCAGATATATTCCTCTGCGGGAAATATGGGGTTTTGAGTCCCTTTCACTGAGGAAGGTGTAGGTCTTGTCTATTCCATAGTTGGTTTTTGGAACGGTACCTGTGCTTATATCAAACTCTGGTTTTATGCATCACCCCACCTCTCCTTCCCCCTTAAGCAGGCATAAGTGTGTTTTCTAAATGTGAGACACTGTTCTCTTTCCTAACTCAGTTCAAGTGTAGCCATGTTTACAGGATCTTCATAAGTGATATCTTATGATAAGTTTCTTTTTCTCTGTGACTTATTTCACTTAGAATCATCGTACCTGAATCCACCCATTTTGCTGCTACTGGTCTTATGACATTGATTTCATGGCTGAGGGATATTCCATCGTACATAAGTACCACAATTTTTTGAACCATTTTTATATTTCCTGGGATATTTAAGGTGTACCCAAGTTGAGGTCCTTGTAAGCAGTGCAGCCCTAAATTTTGGGGTGGCTCTGTCTTATTGATTTTCAGTTTTCCCAAGGTATATTCCCTAGACTGGTAGTGCCCTTGGCTCTGTAGCTCTGTTCTTTACTTGTTTTAGGGAACAGAATGCACTCCTCCAGAGAGGCAGTTGGCAATTTACATCCCGCCCATCAGCATATCAAGGCTCCCTGTTCTCCAGGGCCTGTCTTGCCTTTCTGGTTTTTACATGTTTTGTGGATGTTCGTTTTGACAGGTGGGAAGTGATACTTCTTTGTAGTGCAGATTTGCATTGCCCGCTTGCTTGCTTGGCCAAAAAGGGTGTATGCGTTTTCTCCTGAATATATTCAGGAGAGAACGGATATGACCTGTTTGGCCAAGTGCATCATTGTCGAAGTTGTGCCCCTCTTCCTGTGCTTTAAAGGTGATTCCAACGTACCTCTTGAAATCTGTTTCTTGCTATTCTGCCTCGCTTTCAAGTCCGCCTCGTTGCCTTCCCTCAACAGATTTTTGGACGATAGTTCTCCTTTATTACTCCGCCAGTTTGTGAATTGCTGTGCCCCTGAGCTCCATTATTCAACTCGTTTTTTGTGAGCTGACCGCAAGTCCAAAATTTTGGTTCAGGACCTATACTGGTTCCCCGTGGGTGGCTGAGACTTTGGTTAATTCTTCTTCCTGCCGGGAAATTAGAGTGATATGTGCCCGTCCAAATGCCTAACAGCTACTCTCTCTTTGGTTCTCCCTCTTCCCTTTCATCCTCTGCTAAATTGGCAACCTGTGCGAACCAGGAGTTTAAAGGGGCTGTCTCTCCAAGTTGGGAGGTTGATAGTAAAGCAGATGGAAAGTCAAACCGGAGCACCAGGAGAGGGACTATTCGTTGAGTTTTAGAAACCTTTCGTATTCACAGTGTGTCCGTTCTCTAGGTTTCCTGTACATGTTATAACTGTAGTAATATTCCCTTCAACCTGGAGAGTTGGGACCCATGGAATGTGTGCCATGCATTATTGCTTTAAAGGGTCTGCATTTGCTCACCCAATCTCACCAATCCTCTCAGTCCCAAGTGTCCAGCCTTATGCCACATCCAGCTGTCGTTGTAGATAGGGTCATTCCAGGTTTCATCAGAGACCCTGAAAGAATTGTAAAGAATTTCCCAGTTTTTTTGTTTTGTTTTTGAAATTCCTTTTTATAGTGGGTTTGAGCTGTTTCTCGCTGCCATGTTTATGCCAGTGTAGACACACTTGATTCCCTTACGGAGACATATCAATACATAGGTTTTAAGATTCTTACTAGTCAGATATATTCCTCTGCGGGAAATATGGGGTTTTGAGTCCCTTTCACTGAGGAAGGTGTAGGTCTTGTCTATTCCATAGTTGGTTTTTGGAACAGTACCTGTGCTTATATCAAACTCTGGTTTTATGCATCACCCCACCTCTGCTTCCCCCTTAAGCAGGCATAAGAGTGTTTTCTAAATGTGAGACACTGTTCTCTTTCCTAACTCAGTTCAAGTGTAGCCATGTTTACAGGATCTTCATAAGTGATATCTTATGATAAGTTTCTTTTTCTCTGTGACTTATTTCACTTAGAATCATCGTACCTGAATCCACCCATTTTGCTGCTACTGGTCTTATGACATTGATTTCATGGCTGAGGGATATTCCATCGTACGTAAGTACCACAATTTTTTGAACCATTTGTATATTTCCTGGGATATTTAAGGTGTACCCAAGTTGAGGTCCTTGTAAGCAGTGCAGCCCTAAATTTTGGGGTGGCTCTGTCTTATTGATTTTCAGTTTTCCCAAGCTATATTCCCTAGACTGGAAGTGCCCTTGGCTCTGTAGCTTTGTTCTTTACTTGTTTTAGGGAACACAATGCACTCCTCCAGAGAGGCAGTTGGCAATTTACATGCCGCCCATCAGCATAACAAGGCTCCGTGTTCTCTAGGACCTGTCTTGACTTTCTGGTTTTTACACATTTTGTGGATGTGTCTTTTGACCGGTGGGAAGTGATAGTTCTTTGTAGTGCAGATTTGCATTGCCCGCTTGCTTGCTTGGCCAAAAAGGGCGTATGCGTTTTCTCCTGAATATATTCAGGAGAAAACGCATACGCCCTTTTTGGCCAAGTGCATCATTGTCGAAGTTGTGCCCCTCTTCCTGTGCTTTAAAGGCGATTCCAACGTACCTCTTGAAATCTCTTTCCTGCTATTCTGCCTCGCTTTCAAGTCCGCCTCGTTGCCTTCCCTCAACAGATTTTTGGACGATAGTTGTCCTTTATTACTCGGCCAGTTTGTGAATTGTTGTTCCCCTGAGCTCCATTTTTCAACTCGTTTTTGGTGAGGTGACCGCAAGTCCGAAATTTTGGTTCAGGACCTATGCTGGTTCCCGGTGGGGGGCTGAGACTTTGGTTAATTCTTGTTCCTGCCGGGAAATTACAGGGATATGTGCCCGTTCAAATGCCTAACAGCTACTCTCTCATTGGTCCTCCCTCTTCCCTTTCATCCTCTGCCAAATTGGCAACCTGTGCGAACCAGGAGGTTAAAGGGGCTGTCTCTCCAAGTTGCGAGGTTGATAGTAAAGCAGATGGAAAGTCAAAACGGAGCACCAGGAGAGGGACTATTCGTTGAGTTTTAGAAACCTTTCGTATTCACAGTGTGTCCGTTCTCTAGGTTTCCCGTACATGTTATAGCTGTAGTAATATTCCCTTCAACCTGGAGAGTTGGGACTCATGGAACGGGTGCAATGCATTATTGCTTTAAAGGGTCTGCATTTGCTCACCCAATCTCACCAATCGTCTCAGTCCCAAGTGTCCAGCCTTATGCCACATCCAGCTGTCGTTGTAGATAGGGTCATTCCAGGTTTCATCAGAGACCCTGAAGGAATTGTAAAGAATTTCCCAGTTTTTTTTGTTTTGTTTTTGAAATTCCTTTTTATAGTGGGTTTGAGCTGATTCTCGCTGCCATGTTTATGCCAGTCTAGACACACTTGATTCCCTTACGGAGACATATCAATACATAGGTTTTAATATTATTACTAGTCAGATATATTCCTCTGCGGCAAATATGGGGTTTTCAGTCCCTTTCACTGAGGAAGGTGTAGGTCTTGTCTATTCCATAGTTGGTTTTTGGAATGGTACCTGTGCTTATATCAAACTCTGGTTTTATGCATCACCCCACCTCTCCTTCCCCCTTAAGCAGGCATAAGAGTGTTTTCTAAATGTGAGACAGTGTTCTCTTTCCTAACTCAGTTCAAGTGTAGCCATGTTTACAGGATCTTCATAAGTGATATCTTATGATAAGTTTCTTTTTCTGTGTGACTTATTTCACTTAGAATCATCGTACCTGAATCCACCCATTTTG
Organism: Hyperoodon ampullatus; assembly: GCF_949752795.1. Lineage (NCBI taxonomy): Eukaryota > Metazoa > Chordata > Mammalia > Artiodactyla > Ziphiidae > Hyperoodon > Hyperoodon ampullatus. Next base: position 63,463 of record NW_027640766.1, read on the forward strand.
CTGCTACTGGTCTTATGACATTGATTTCATGGCTGAGGGATATTCCATCGTACGTAAGTACCACAATTTTTTGAACCATTTTTATATTTCCTGGGATATTTAAGGTGTACACAAGTTCAGGTTCTTGTAAACAGTGCAGCCCTAAATTTTGGGGTGGCTCTGTCTTATTGATTTGCAGTTTTCCCAAGGAATATTCCCTAGACTTGCAGTGCCCTTGGCTTTGTAGCTCTGTTGTTTACTTGTTTTAGGGAACACAATGCACTCCTCCAGAGAGGCAGTTGGCAATTTACATCCCGCCCATCAGCATAACAAGGCTCCATGTTCTCCAGAGCCTGTCTTGCCTTTCTGGTTTTTACACATTTTGTGGATGTCCCTTTTGACCGGTGGGAAGTGATACTTCTTTGTAGTGCAGATTTGCATTGCCCGCTTGCTTGCTTGGCCAAAAGGGGCGTATGCTTTTTCTCCTGAATATATTCAGGAGAAAACGCATACGCCCTTTTTGGCCAAGTGCATCATTGTCGAAGTTGTGCCCCTCTTCCTGTGCTTTAAAGGCGATTCCAACGTACCTCTTGAAATCTGTTTCCTGCTATTCTGCCTCGCTTTCAAGTCCGCCTCGTCGCCTTCCCTCAACAGATTTTTGGACGATAGTTGTCCTTTATTACTCGGCCAGTGTGTGAATTGCTGTGCCCCTGAGCTCCATTTTTCAACTCGTTTTTGGTGAGCTGGCCGCAAGTCCAAAATTTTGGTTCAGGACCTATACTCGTTCCCAGTGGGTGGCAGAGACTTTGGTTAGTTCTTCTTCCTACCGGGAAATTACAGTGATATGTGCCCGTCCAAATGCCTAACAGCTTCTCTCTCATTGGTTGTCCCTCTTCCCTTTCAACCACTGCCAAATTGGCAACCTGTGCGAACCAGGAGGTTAAAGGGGCTGTCTCTCCAAGTTGGGAGGCTGATAGTAAAGCAGATGGAAAGTCAAACCGGAGCAGCAGGAGAGGGACTATTCGTTGAGTTTTAGAAACCTTTCGATTTCACAGTGTGTCCATTCTCTAGGTTTCCCATACATGTTATAGCTGTAGTAATATTCCCTTCAACCTGGAGATTTGGGACCCATGGAATGGGTGCCAGGCATTATTGCTTTAAAGGGTCTGCATTTGCTCAACCAATCTCACCAAACCTCTCAGTCACAAGTGTCCAGCCTTATGCCACATCCAGCTGTCGTTGTAGATAGGGTCATTCCAGTTTTCATCAGAGACCCTGAAGGAATTGTAAAGAATTTCCCAGTTTTTTTGTTTTGTTTTGAAATTCCTTTTCATAGTGGGTTTGAGCTGATTCTCGCTGCCATGTTTATGCCAGTCTAGACACACTTGATTCCCTTATGTAGACATATCAATACATAGGTTTTAAGATTCTTACTAGTCAGATATATTCCTCTGTGGGAAATATGGGGTTTTGAGTCCCTGTCACTGAGGAAGGTGTAGGTCTTGTCTATTCCATAGTTGGTTTTTGGAACGGTACCTGTGCTTATATCAAACTCTGGTTTTATGTATCACCCCACCTCTGCTTCCCCCTTAAGCAGGCATAAGAGTGTTTTCTAAATGTGAGACACTGTTCTCTTTCCTAACTCAGTTCAAGTGTAGCCATGTTTACAGGATCTTCATAAGTGATATCTTATGATAAGTTTCTTTTTCTCTGTGACTTATTTCACTTAGAATCATCGTACCTGAATCCACCCATTTTGCTGCTACTGGTCTTATGACATTGACTTCATGGCTGAGGGATATTCCATCGTACGTAAGTACCACAATTTTTTGAACCATTTTTATATTTCCTGGGATATTTAAGGTGTACCCAAGTTGAGGTCCTTGTAAGCAGTGCACTCCTAAATTATGGGGTGGCTCTGTCTTATTGATTTTCAGTTTTCCCAAGGTATATTCCCTAGGCTGGAAGTGCCCTTGGCTCTGTAGCTCTGTTGTTTACTTGTTTTAGGGAACACAATGTACTCCTCCAGAGAGGCAGTTGGCAATTTACATCCCGCCCATCAGCATAACAAGGCTCCCTGTTCTCCAGGGCCTGTCTTGCCTTTCTGGTTTTTACACATTTTGTGGATGTCCCTTTTGACCGGTGGGAAGTGATACTTCTTTGTAGTGCAGATTTGCATTGCCCGCTTGCTTGCTTGGCCAAAAAGGGCGTATGCGTTTTCTCCTGAATATATTCAGGAGAAAACGCATACGCCCTTTTTGGCCAAGTGCATCATTGTCGAATTTGTGCCCCTCTTCCTGTGCTTTAAAGGCGATTCCAACGTACCTCTTGAAATCTGTTTCCTGCTATTCTGCCTCGCTTTCAAGTCCGCCTCGTTGCCTTCCCTCAACAGATTTTTGGACGATAGTTGTCCTTTATTACTCAGCCAGTTTTGAATTGCTGTGCCCCTGAGCTCCATTTTTCAACTCGTTTTTGGTGAGCTGACCGCAAGTCCAACATTTTGGTTCCGGACCTATACTGGTTCCCAGTGGGTGGCTGAGACTTTGGTTAATTCTTCTTCCTGCCGGGAATTTAGGGTGATATGTGCCCGTCCAAATGCCTAACAGCTACTTTCTCATTGGTTCTCCCTATTTCCTTTCATCCTCTGCCAAATTGGAAACCTGTGCAAACCAGGAGGTTAAAGGGGCTGTCTCTCCAAGTTGGGAGGTTGATAGTAAAGCAGATGGAAAATCAAACCGGAGCACCAGGAGAGGGACTATTCGTTGAGTTTTAGAAACCTTTCGTATTCACAGTGTGTCCGTTCTCTAGGTTTCCCGTACATGTTATAGCGGTAGTAATATTCCTTTAAACCTGGAGAGTTGGCACCCATGGAATGGGTGCCAGGCATTTGTGCTTTAAAGGGTCTGCATTTGCTCACCCAATCTCACCAATCGTCTCAGTCCCAAGTGTCCCTCCTTATGCCACATCCAGCTGTCATTGTAGATAAGGTCATTCCGGGTTTCATCAGAGACCCTGAAGGAATTGTAAAGAATTTCCTAGTTTTTTTGTTTTGTTTTTGAAATTCCTTTTTATAGTGGGTTTGAGCTGATTCTCGCTGCCATGTTTATGCCAGTCTAGACACACTTGATTCCCTTATGGAGACATATCAATACATAGGTTTTAAGATTCTTACTAGTCAGATATATTCCTCTGCAGGAAATATGGGGTTTTGAGTCCCTTTCACTGAGGAAGGTGTAGGTCTTGTCTATTCCATAGTTGGTTTTTGGAACGGTACCTGTGCTTATATCAAACTCTGGTTTTATGCATCACCCCACCTCTCCTTCCCCCTTAAGCAGGCGTAAGAGTGTTTTCTAAATGTGAGACACTGTTCTCTTTCCTAACTCAGTTCAAGTGTAGCCATGTTTACAGGATCTTCATAAGTGATATCTTATGATAAGTTTCTTTTTCTGTGTGACTTATTTCACTTAGAATCATCGTACCTGAATCCACCCATTTTGCTGCTACTGGTCTTATGACATTGATTTCATGGCTGAGGGATATTGCATCGTACGTAAGTACCGCAATTTTCTGAACCATTTTTATATTTCCTGGGATATTTAAGGTGTACCCAAGTTGAGGTCCTTGTAAGCAGTGCAGCCCTAAATTTTGGGGTGGCTTTGTCTTATTGATTTTCAGTTTTCCCAAGGAATATTCCCTAGACTGGAAGTGCCCTTGGCTCTGTAGCTCTGTTGTTTACTTCTTTTAGGGAACACAATGCACTCCTCCAGAGAGGCAGTTGGCAATTTACATCCCGCCCATCAGCATAACAAGGTTCCCTATTCTCCAGGGCCTGTCTTGCCTTTCTGGATTTTACACATTTTGTGGATGTCCCTTTTACCGGTGGGAAGTGCTACTTCTTTGTAGTGCAGATTTGCATTGCCCGCTTGCTTGCTTGGACAAAAAGGGCGTATGTGTTTTCTCCTGAATATATTCAGGAGAAAACGCAAACGCCCTTTTTGGCCAAGTGCATCATTGTCGAAGTTGTGCCCCTCTTCCTGTGTTTTAAAGGCGATTCCAACGTACCTCTTGAAATCTGTTTCCTGCTATTCTGCCTCGCTTTCAAGTCCGCCTCGTTGCCTTCCCTCAACAGATTTTTGGACGATAGTTGTCCTTTATTACTCGGCCAGTTTGTGAATTGCTGTGCCCCTGACCTCCATTTTTCAACTCGTTTTTGGTGAGCTGACCGCAAGTCCAAAATTTTGGTTCAGGACCTATGCTGGTTCCCGGTGGGGGGCTGAGACTTTGGTTAATTCTTCTTCCTGCCGGGAAATTACAGTGATATGTGCCCGTCCAAATGCCTAACAGCTACTCTCTCATTGGTTCTCCCTCTTCTCTTTCATCCTCCGCCAAATTGGCAACCTGTGCGAACCAGGAGGTTAAAGGGGCTGTCTCTCCAAGTTGGGAGGTTGATAGTAAAGCAGATGGAAAGTCAAACCGGAGCACCAGGAGAGGGACTATTCGTTGAGTTTTAGAAACCTTTCATATTCACAGTGTGTCCGTTCTCTAGGTTTCCCGTACATGTTATAGGTGTAGTAATATTCCCTTCAACCTGGAGAGTTGGGACCCATGGAATGGGTGCCAGGCATTTGTTTTTAAAGGGTCTGCATTTGCTCACCCAATCTCACCAATGCTGTCAGTCCCAAGTGTCCAGCCTTATGCCACATCCAGCTGTCGTTGTAGATAGGGTCATTCCAGGTTTCATCAGAGACCCTGAAGGAATTGTAAAGAATTTCCCAGTTTTATTGTTTTGTTTCTGAAATTCCTTTTTATAGTGGGTTTGAGCTGATTCTCGCTGCCATGTTTATGCCAGTGTAGACACACTTGATTCCCTTACGGAGACATATCAATACATAGGTTTTAAGATTCTTACTAGTCAGATATATTCCTCTGCGGGAAATATGGGGTTTTGAGTCCCTTTCACTGAGGAAGGTGTAGGTCTTGTCTATTCCATAGTTGGTTTTTGGAACGGTACCTGTGCTTATATCTAACTCTGGTTTTATGCAACACCCCACCTCTCCTTCCCCCTTAAGCAGGCATAAGAGTGTTTTCTAAAGGCGAGACACGGTTCTCTTTCCTAACTCAGTACAAGTGTAGCCATTTTTACAGGATCTTCATAAGTGATATCTTATGATAAGTTTCTTTTTCTGTGTGACTTATTTCACTTAGAATCATCGTACCTGAATCCACCCATTTTGCTGCTACTGGCCTTATGACATTGATTTCATGGCTGAGGGATATTCCATCATACGTAAGTACCACAATTTTTTGAACCATTTTTATATTTCCTGGCATATTTAAGGTGTACCCAAGTTGAGGTCCTTGTAAGCAGTGCAGCCCTAAATTTTGGGGTGGCTCTGTCTTATTGATTTTCAGTTTTCCCAAGGTATATTCCCTAGACTGGAAGTGCCCTTGGCTCTGTAGCTCCGTTGTTTACTTGTTTTAGGTAACACAATGCACTCCTCCAGAGAGGCAGTTGGCAATTTACATCCCGCCCCTCAGCATAACAAGGCTCCCTGTTCTCCAGGGCCTGTCTTACCTTTCTGGTTTTTACACATTTTGTGGATGTCCCTTTTGACCGGTGGGAAGTGATACTTCTTTGTAGTGCAGATTTGCATTGCCCGCTTGCTTGCTTGGCCAAAAAGGGCGTATGCGTTTTCTCCTGAATATATTCAGGAGAAAACGCATACGCCCTTTTTGGCCAAGTGCATCATTGTCGAAGTTGTGCCCCTCCTCCTGTGCTTTAAAGGCGATTCCAACGTACCTCTTGAAATCTGTTTCCTGCTATTCTGCCTCGCTTTCAAGTCCGCCTCGTTGCCTTCCCTCAACAGATTTTTGGACGATAGTTGTCCTTTATTACTCGGCCAGTTTGTGAATTGCTGTGCCCCTGAGCTCCATTTTTCAACTCTTTTTTGGTGAGCTGACCGCAAGTCCGAAATTTTGGTTCAGGACCTATGCTGGTTCCCGGTGGGGGGCTGAGACTTTGGTTAATTCCTCTTCCTGCCGGGAAATTACAGTGATATGTGCCCGTCCAAATGCCTAATAGCTACTCTCTCATTGGTTCTCCCTCTTCCCTTTCATCCTCTGCCTAATTGGCAACTTGTGCGAACCAGGATGTTAAAGGGGCTGTCTCTCCAAGTTGGGAGGTAGATAGTAAAGCAGATGGAAAGTCAAACCGGAGCACCAGGAGAGGGACTATTCATTGAGTTTTAGAAACCTTTCGATTTCACAGTGTGTCCGTTCTCTAGGTTTCCCATACATGTTACAGCTGTAGTAATATTCCGTTCAACCTGGAGAGTTGGGACCCATGGAATGGGTGCCATGCATTATTGCTTTAAAGGGTCTGTATTTGCTCAACCAATCTCACCAAACCTCTCAGTCACAAGTGTCCAGCCTTATGCCACATCCAGCTGTCATTGTAGATAGGGTCATTCCAGGTTTCATCAGAGACCCTGAAGGAATTGTAAAGAATTTCCCAGTTTTTTTGTTTTGTTTTTGAAATTCCTTTTTATAGTGGGTTTGAGCTGATTCTCGCTGCCATGTTTATGCCAGTCTAGACACACTTGATTCCCTTACGGAGACATATCAATACTTAGGTTTTAAGATTCTTACTAGTCAGATATATTCCTCTGCGGGAAATATGGGGTTTTGAGTCCCTTTCACTGAGGAAGGTGTAGGTCTTGTCTATTCCATAGTTGGTTTTTGGAACGGTACCTGTGCTTATATCAAACTCTGGTTTTATGCATCACCCCACCTCTCCTTCCCCCTTAAGCAGGCATAAGAGTGTTTTCTAAATGTGAGACCCTGTTTTCTTTCCTAACTCAGTTCAAGTGTAGCCATGTTTACAGGATCTTCATAAGTGATATCTTATGATAAGTTTCTTTTTCTCTGTGACTTATTTCACTTAGAATCATCGTACCTGAATCCACCCATTTTGCTTCTACTGGTCTTATGACATTGATTTCATGGCTGAGGGATATTCCATCATATGTAAGTATGAAAATTTTTTGAACCATTTTTATATTTCCTGAGATATTTAAGGTGTACCCAAGTTGAGGTCCTTGTAAGCAGTGCAGCCCTAAATTTTGGGGTGTCTCTGTCTTACTGATTTTCATTTTTTCCAAGGTATATTCCCTAGACTGGAAGTGCCCTTGGCTCTGTAGCTCTGTTCTTTACTTGTTTTAGGGAACACAATGCACTCCTCCAGAGAGGCAGTTGGCAATTTACATCCCGCCCATCAGCATAACAAGGCTCCCTGTTCTCCAAGGCCTGTCTTGCCTTTCGGGTTTTTACACATTTTGCGGATGTCCCTTTTGACCGGTGGGAAGTGATACTTCTTTGTAGTGCAGATTTGCATTGCCCGCTTGCTTGCTTGGCCAAAAAGGGCGTATGCGTTTTCTCCTGAATATATTCAGGAGAAAACGCATACGCCCATTTTGGCCAAGTGCATCATTGTCGAAGTTGTGCCCCTCTTCCTGTGCTTTAAAGGCGATTCCAACGTACCTCTTGAAATCAGTTTCCTGCTATTCTGCCTCGCTTTCAGGTCCACCCCGTTGCCTTCCCTCAACAGATTTTTGGACGATAGTTGTCCTTTATTACTCGGCCAGTTTGTGAATTGCTGTGCCCCTGAGCTCCATTATTCAACTCGTGTTTGGTGAGCTGACTGCAAGTCCAAAATTTTGGTTCAGGACCTATACTGGTTCCCGGGGGTTGGCTGAGACTTTGGTTAATTCTTCTTCCTGCCGGGAAATTACAGTGATATGTGCCCGTCCAAATGCCTAACAGCTACTCTCTCATTGGTTCTCCCACTTCCCTTTCATCCTCTGCCAAATTGGCAACCTGTGCGAACCAGGAGGTTAAAGGGGCTGTCTCTCCAAGTTGGGAGGTTGATAGTAAAGCAGATGGAAAGTCAAACCGGAGCACCAGGTGAGGGACTATTCGTTGAGTTTTAGAAACCTTTCGTATTCACAGTGTGTCCGTTCTCTAGGTTTGCCGTACATGTTATAACTGTAGTAATATTCCCTTCAACCTGGAGAGTTGGGACCCAAGGAATGGGTGCCAGGCATTTGTGCTTTAAAGGGTCTGCATTTGCTCACCCAATCTCACCAATCCTCTCAGTCACAAGTGTCCAGCCTTATGCCACATCCAGCTGTCGTTGTAGATAGGGTTATTCCAGGTTTCATCAGAGACACTGAAGGAATTGTAAAGAAATTCCCAGTTTTTTTGTTTTGTTTTTGAAATTCCTTTTTATAGTGGGTTTGAGCTGATTCTCGCTGCCATGTTTATGCCAGTGTAGACACACTTGATTCCCTTACGGAGACATATCAATACATAGGTTTTAAGATTCTTACTAGTCAGATATATTCCTCTGCGGGAAATATGGGGTTTTGAGTCCCTTTCACTGAGGAAGGTGTAGGTCTTGTCTATTCCACAGTTGGTTTTTGGAACGGTACCTGTGCTTATATCAAGCTCTGGTTTTATGCATCACCCCACCTCTCCTTCCCCCTTAAGCAGGCATAAGAGTGTTTTCTAAATATGAGACACTGTTCTCTTTCCTAACTCAGTTCAAGTGTAGCCAGGTTTACAGGATCTTCATAAGTGATATCTTATGATAAGTTTCTTTTTCTCTGTGACTTATTTCACTTAGAATCATCGTACCTGAATCTACCCATTTTGCAGCTACTGGTCTTATGACATTGATTTCATGGCTGAGGGATATTCCATCGTACGTAAGTACCACAATTTCTTGAACCATTTTTATATTTCCTGGGACATTTAAGGTGTACCCAAGTTGATGTCCTTATAAGCAGTGCAGCCCTAAATTTTGGGGTGGCTCTGTCTTATTGATTTTCAGTTTTCCCAAGGTATATTCCCTAGACTGGAAGTGCCCTTGGCTCTGTAGATCTGTTCTTTACTTGTTTTAGGGAACACAATGTACTCCTCCAGAGAGGCAGTTGGCAATTTACATCCCGCCCATCAGCATAACAAGGCTCCCTGTTCTCCAGGGCCTGTCTTGCCTTTCTGGTTTTTACACATTTTGTGGATGTCCCTTTTGACCGGTGGGAAGTGATACTTCTTTGTAGTGCAGATTTGCATTGCCCGCTTGCTTGCTTGGCCAAAAAGGGCGTATGCGTTTTCTCCTGAATATATTCAGGAGAAAACGCATACGCCCATTTTGGCCAAGTGCATCATTGTCGAAGTTGTGCCCCTCTTCCTGTGCTTTAAAGGCCATTCCAACGTACCTCTTGAAATCTGTTTCCTGCTATTCTGCCTCGCTTTCAGGTCCACCCCGTTGCCTTCCCTCAACAGATTTTTGGACGATAGTTGTCCTTTATTACTCGGCCAGTTTGTGAATTGCTGTGCCCCTGAGCTCCATTATTCAACTCGTGTTTGGTGAGCTGACCGCAAGTCCAAAATTTTGGTTCAGGACCTATACTGGTTCCCGGTGGTTGGCTGAGACTTTGGTTAATTCTTCTTCCTGCCGGGAAATTACAGTGATATGTGCCCGTCAAAATGCCTAACAGCTACTCTCTCATTGGTTCTCCCACTTCCCTTTCATCCTCTGCCAAATTGGCAACCTGTGCGAACCAGGAGGTTAAAGGGGCTGTCTCTCCAAGTTGGGAGGTTGATAGTAAAGCAGATGGAAAGTCAAACCGGAGCACCAGGAGAGGGACTATTCGTTGAGTTTTAGAAACCTTTCGTATTCACAGTGTGTCCGTTCTCTAGGTTTGCCGTACATGTTATAACTGTAGTAATATTCCCTTCAACCTGGAGAGTTGGGACCCAAGGAATGGGTGCCAGGCATTTGTGCTTTAAAGGGTCTGCATTTGCTCACCCAATCTCACCAATCCTCTCAGTCACAAGTGTCCAGCCTTATGCCACATCCAGTTGTCGTTGTAGATAGGGTTATTCCAGGTTTCATCACAGACCCTGAAGGAATTGTAAAGAATTTCCCAGTTTTTTTGTTTTGTTTTTGAAATTCCTTTTTATAGTGGGTTTGAGCTGATTCTCGCTGCCATGTTTATGCCAGTGTAGACACACTTGATTCCCTTACGGAGACATATCAATACATAGGTTTTAAGATTCTTACTAGTCAGATATATTCCTCTGCGGGAAATATGGGGTTTTGAGTCCCTTTCACTGAGGAAGGTGTAGGTCTTGTCTATTCCACAGTTGGTTTTTGGAACGGTACCTGTGCTTATATCAAGCTCTGGTTTTATGCATCACCCCACCTCTCCTTCCCCCTTAAGCAGGCATAAGAGTGTTTTCTAAATATGAGACACTGTTCTCTTTCCTAACTCAGTTCAAGTGTAGCCAGGTTTACAGGATCTTCATAAGTGATATCTTATGATAAGTTTCTTTTTCTCTGTGACTTATTTCACTTAGAATCATCGTACCTGAATCTACCTATTTTGCTGCTACTGGTCTTATGACATTGATTTCGTGGCTGAGGGATATTCCATCCTACGTAAGTACCACAATTTTTTGAACCATTTTTATATTTCCTGGGATATTTAAGGTGTACCCAAGTTGATGTCCTTATAAGCAGTGCAGCCCTAAATTTTGGGGTGGCTCTGTCTTATTGATTTTCAGTTTTCCCAAGGTATATTCCCTAGACTGGAAGTGCCCTTGGCTCTGTAGCTCTGTTCTTTACTTGTTTTAGGGAACACAATGTACTCCTCCAGAGAGGCAGTTGGCAATTTACATCCCGCCCATCAGCATAACAAGGCTCCCTGTTCTCCAGGGCCTGTCTTGCCTTTCTGGTTTTTACACATTTTGTGGATGTCCCTTTTGACCGGTGGGAAGTGATACTTCTTTGTAGTGCAGATTTGCATTGCCCGCTTGCTTGCTTGGCCAAAAAGGGCGTATGCGTTTTCTCCTGAATATATTCAGGAGAAAACGCATACGCCCTTTTTAGCCAAGTGCATCATTGTCGAAGTTGTGCCCCTCTTCCTGTGCTTTAAAGGCGATTCCAACGTACCTCTTGAAATCTGTTTCCTGCTATTCTGCCTCGCTTTCAAGTCCGCCTCGTTGCCTTCCCTCAACAGATTTTTGGACGATAGTTGTCCTTTATTACTCGGCCAGTTTGTGAATTGCTGTGCCCCTGAGCTCCATTTTTTAACTCGTTTTTGGTGAGCTGACCGCAAGTCCAAAATTTGGGTTCAGGACCTATGCTGGTTCCCGGTGGGTGGCTGAGACTTTGGTTAATTCTTCTTCCTGCCGGGAAATTACAGTGATATGTGCCCATTTAAATGCCTAACAGCTACTCTCTCATTGGTTCTCCCTCTTCCCTTTCATCCTCTGCCAAATTGGCAACCTGTGCGAACCAGGATGTTAAAGGGGCTGTCTCTCCAAGTTGGGAGGTTGATAGTAAAGCAGATGGAAAGTCAAACCGGAGCACCAGGAGAGGGACTATTCGTTGAGTTTTAGAAACCTTTCATGTTCACAGTGTGTCCGTTCTCTTGGTTTCCCGTACATGTTATAACTGTAGTAATATTCCCTTCAACCTGGAGAGTTGGGACCCATGGAATGGGTGCCAGGCGTTTGTGCTTTAAAGGGTCTGCATTTGCTCACCGAATCTCACCAATCGTCTCAGTCCCAAGTGTCCCTCCTTATGCCACATCCAGCTGTCGTTGTACATAGGGTCATTCTAGGTTTCTTCAGAGACCCTGAAGGAATAGTAAAGAATTTCCCAGTTTTTTTGTTTTGTTTTTGAAATTCCTTTTTATAGTGGGTTTGAGCTGATTCTCGCTGCCATGTTTATGCCAGTCTAGACACACTTGATTCCCTTACGGAGACATATCAATACATAGGTTTTAAGACTCTTACTAGTCAGATATATTCCTCTGCGGGAAATATGGGGTTTTGAGTCCCTTTCACTGAGGAAGGTGTAGGTCTTGTCTATTCCATAGTTGGGTTTTGGAACAGTACCTGTGCTTATATCAAACTCTGGTTTTATGCATCACCCCACCTCTCCTTCCCCCTTAAGCAGGCATAAGAGTGTTTTCTAAATGTGAGACACTGTTCTCTTTCCTAACTCAGTTCAAGTGTAGCCATGTTTACAGGATCTTCATAAGTGATATCTTAGGATAAGTTTCTTTTTCTGTGTGACTTATTTCACTTAGAATCATCGTACCTGAATCCACCCATTTTGCTGCTACTGGTCTTATGACATTGATTTCATGGCTGAGGGATATTCCATCGTACGTAAGTACCACAATTTTTTGAACCATTTTTATATTTCCTGGGATATTTAAGGTGTACCCAAGTTGAGGTCCTTGTAAGCAGTGCAGCCCTAAATTTTCGGGTGGCTATGTCTTATTGATTTTCAGTTTTCCCAAGGTATAATCTCTAGACTGGAAGTGCCCTTGGCTCTGTAGCTCTGTTGTTTACTTGTTTTAAGGAAAACAATGTACTCCTCCAGAGAGGCAGTTGGCAATTTACATCCCGCCCATCAGCATTACAAGGCTCCCTGTTCTCCAGGGCCTGTCTTGCCTTTCAGGTTTTTACACATTTTGTGGATGTCCCTTTTGACCGGTGGGAAGTGATACTTCTTTGTAGTGCAGATTTGCATGGCCCACTTGCTTGCTTGGCCAAAAAGGGCGTATGCGTTTTCTCCTGAATATATTCAGGAGAAAACGCATACGCCCTTTTTGGCCAAGTGCATCATTGTCGAAGTTGTGCCCCTCTTACTGTGCTTTAAAGGCGATTCCAACGTACCTCTTGAAATCTGTTTCCTGCTATACGGCCTCGCTTTCAAGTCCACCTCTTTGCCTTCCCTCAACAGATTTTTGGACGATAGATGTCCTTTATTACTCGGCCAGTTTGTGAATTGCTGTGCCCCTGAGCTCCATTTTTCAACTCGTTTTTGGTGAGCTGACCGCAAGTCCAAAATTTTTGTTCAGGACCTATGCTGGTTCCCGGTGGGGGGCTAACACTTTGGTTAATTCTTCTTCCTGCTGGGAAATTACAGTGATATGTGCCCGTAAAAATGCCTAACAGCTACTCTCTCATTGGTTCTCCCTCTTCCCTTTCATCCTCTGCCAATTTGGCAACCTGTGCGAACCAGGAGGTTAAAGGGGCTGTCTCTCCAAGTTGGGAGGTTGATAGTAAAGCTGATGGAAAGTCAAACCGGAGCACCAGGAGAGGGAATATTCGTTGAGTTTTAGAAACCTTTCATATTCACAGTGTGTCCGTTCTCTAGGTTTCCCGTGCATGTTATAGGAGTAGTGATATTCCCTTCAACCTGGAGAGTTGGGACCCATGGAATGGGTGCCAGGCATTTGTGTTTTAATGTGTCTGCATTTGCTCACCCAATCTCACCAATCGTCTCAGTCCCAAGTGTCCCTCCTTATGCCACATCCAGCTGTCATTGTAGATAGGGTCATTTCAGGTTTCATCAGAGACCCTGAAGGAATTGTAAAGAATTTCCCAGTTTTTTTGTTTTGTTTTTGAAATTCCTTTTTATAGTGGTTTTGAGCTGATTCTCGCTGCCATGTTTATGCCAGTCTAGACACACTTGATTCCCTTATGGAGACATATCAATACATAGGTTTTAAGATTCTTACTAGTCAGATATATTCCTCTGCGGGAAATATGGGGTTTTGAGTCCCTTTCACTGAGGAAGGTGTAGGTCTTGTCTATTCCATAGTTGGTTTTTGGAACGGTACCTGTGCTTATATCAAACTCTGGTTTTATGCATCACCCCACCTCTCTTTCCCCCTTAAGCAGGCATAAGAGTGTTTTCTAAATGTGAGACACTGTTCTCTTTCCTAACTCAGTTCAAGTGTAGCCATGTTTACAGGATCTTCATAAGTGATATCTTATGATAAGTTTCTTTTTCTCTGTGACTTATTTCACTTAGAATCATCGTACATTAATCCACCCATTTTGCTGCTACTGGTCTTATGACATTGATTTCATGGCTGAGGGATATACCATCGTATGTAAGTACCACAGTTTTTTGAACCATTTTTATATTTCCTGGGATATTTAACGTGTACCCAAGTTGAGGTCCTTGTAAGCAGTGCAGCCCTAAATTTTGGGGTGGCTCTGCCTTATTGATTTTCAGTTTTCCCAAGGTATATTCCCTAGACTAGAAGTGCCCTTGCCTCTGTAGCTCTGTTGTTTACTTGTTTTAGGGAACACAATACACTCCTCCAGAGAGGCAGTTGGCAATTTACATCCCGCCCATCAGCATTACAAGGCTCCCTGTTCTCCAGGGCCTGTCTTGCCTTTCTGGTTTTTACACATTTTGTGGATGTCCCTTTTGAAAGGTGGGAAGTGATACATCTTTGTAGTGCAGATTTGCATGGCCCGCTTGCTTGCTTGGCCAAAAAGGGCGTGTGCGTTTTCTCCTGAATATATTCAGCACAAAACGCATACGCCCTTTTTGGCCAAGTGCATCATTGTCGAAGTTGTGCCCCTCTTCCTGTGCTTTAAAGGCGATTCCAACGTACCTCTTGAAATCTGTTTTCTGGTATTCTTCTTCGCTTTCAAGTCCGCCTCGTTGCCTTCCCTCAACAGATTTTTGGACGATAGTTGTCCTTTATTACTCGGCCAGTTTGTGAATTGCTGTGCCCCTGAGCTCCATTTTTCAACTCGTTTTTGGTGAGCTGACCGCAAGTCCAACATTTTGGTTCAGGACCTATGCTGTTTCCCGGTGGGGGCTGAGACTTTGGTTAATTCTTCTTCCTGCCGGGAAATTACAGTGATATGTGCCCGTCCAAATGCCTAACAGCTACTCTCTCATTGGTTCTCCCTCTTCCCTTTCATCCTCTGCCAAATTGGCAACCTGTGCGAACCAGGAGGTTAAAGGGGCTGTCTCTCCAAGTTGGGAGGTTGATAGTAAAGCAGATGGAAAGTCAAACCTGAGCACCAGGAGAGGGACTATTCGTTGAGTTTTAGAAACCTTTCATATTCACAGTGTGTCCGTTCTCTAGGTTTCCCGAACATGTTATAGCTGTAGTAATATTCCCATCTACCTGGAGAGTTGGGACCCATGGAATGGGTGCCAGGCATTTGTGCTTTAAAGGGTCTGCATTTGCTCACCCAATCTCACCAATCGTCTCAGTCCCAAGTGTCCCTCCTTATGCCACATCCAGCTGTCATTGTAGATAGGGTCATTCCAGGTTTCATCAGAGACCCTGAAGGAATTATAAAGAATTTCCCAGTTTTTTTGATTTGTTTTTGAAATTCCTTTTTATAGTGGGTTTGAGCTGATTCTCGCTGCCATGCTTATGCCAGACTAGACACACTTGATTCCCTTACGGAGACATATCAATACATAGGTTTTAAGATTCTTACTAGTCAGATATATTCCTCTGCGGGAAATATGGGGTTTTGAGTCCCTTTCACTGAGGAACGTGTAGGTCTTGTCTATTCCATAGTTGGTTTTTGGAACGGTACCTGTGCTTATATCAAACTCTGGTTTTATGCATCACCCCACCTCTCCTTCCCCCTTAAGCAGGCATAAGAGTGTTTTCTAAATGTGAGACACTGTTCTCTTTCCTAACTCAGTTCAAGTGTAACCATGTTTACAGGATCTTCATAAGTGATATCTTATGATAAGTTTCTTTTTCTGTGTGACTTATTTCACTTAGAATCATCGTACCTGAATCCACCCATTTTGCTGCTACTGGTCTTCTGACATTGATTTCATGGCTGACGGATATTCCATCGTATGTAAGTACCACAATTTTTTGAACCATTTTTATATTTCCTGGGATATTTAAGGTGTACCCAAGTTGAGGTCCTTGTAAGCAGTGCAGCCCTAAATTTTGGGGTGGCTCTGTCTTATTGATTTTCAGTTTTCCCATGGTATATTCCCTAGACTGGAAGTGCCCTTGGCTCTGTAGCTCTGTTCTTTACTTGTTTTAGGGAACACAATGTACTCCTCCAGAGAGGCAGTTGGCAATTTACATCCCGCCCATCAGCATAACAAGGCTCCCTGTTCTCCAGGGCCTGTCTTGCCTTTCTGGTTTTTACACATTTTGTGGATGTCCCTTTTGACCAGTGGGAAGTGATACTTCTTTGTAGTGCAGATTTGCATTGCCCGCTTGCTTGCTTGGCCAAAAAGGGCGTATGCGTTTTCTCCTGAATATATTCAGGAGAAAACACATACGCACTTTTTGGCCAAGTGCATCCTTGTCGAAGTTGGGCCCCTCTTCCTGTGCTTTGAAGGAGATTCCAACGCACCTCTTGAAATCTGTTTCCTGCTATTCTGCCTCGCTTTCAAGTCCGCCTCGGTGCCTTCCCTCAACTGATTTTTGGACGATAGTTGTCCTTTATTACTCGGCCATTTTGTGAATTGCTGTGCCCCTGAGCTCCATTTTTCAACTCGTTTTTGGTCAGCTGACCGCAAGTCCAAATTTTGGTTCAGGACCTATACTGGTTCCAGGTGGGTGGCTGAGACTTTGGTTAATTCTTCTTCCTGCCGGGAAATTACAGTGATATGTGCCCGTCCAAATGCCTAACACCTACTCTCTCATTGGTTCTCCCTCTTCCCTTTCATCCTCTGCCAAATTGGCAACCTGTGCGAACCAGGAGGTTAAAGGGGCTGTCTCTCCAAGTTGGGAGGTTGATAGTAAAGCAGATGGAAAGTCAAACCGGAGCACCAGGAGAGGGACTATTCGTTGAGTTTTAGAAACCTTTCGCATTCACAGTGTGTCCATTCTCTAGGTTTCCGGTACATGTTATAACTGTAGTAATATTCCCTTCAACCTGGAGAGTTGGGACCCATGGAATGGGTGCCATGCATTATTGCTTTAAAGGGTCTGCATTTACTCAACCAATCTCACCAATCCTCTCAGTCCCAAGTGTCCAGCCTTATGCCACATCCAGCTGTCGTTGTAAATAGGGTCATTCCAGGTTTCATCAGAGAGCCTGAAGGAATTGTAAAGATTTTCCCAGTTTTTTTGTTTTGTTTTTGAAATTCCTTTTTATAGTGGGTTTGAGCTGATTCTCGCTGCCATGTTTATGCCAGTCTAGACACACTTGATTCCCTACGGAGACATATCAATCCATAGGTTTTTAGATTCTTACTAGTCAGATATATTCCTCTGCGGGAAATATGGGATTTTGACTCCCTTTCACTGAGGAAGGTGTAGGTCTTGTCTATTCCATAGTTGGTTTTTGGAACGGTACCTGTGCTTATATCAAACTCTGGTTTTATGCATCACCCCACCTCTCCTTCCCCCTTAAGCAGGCATAAGAGTGTTTTCTAATAATGAGACACTGTACTCTTTCCTAACTCATTTCAAGTGTAGCCATGTTTACAGGATCTTCGTAAGTGATATCTTATGATAAATTTCTTTTTCTGTGTGACTTATTTCACTTAGAATCATCGTACCTGAATCCACCCATTTTGCTGCTACTGGTCTTATGACATTGATTTCATGGCTGAGGGATATTCCATCGTACGTAAGTACCACAATTTTTGAACCATTTTTATATTTCCTGGGATATTTAAGGTGTACCCAAGTTGAGGTCCTTGTAAGCAGTGCAGCCCTAAATTTTGGGGTGGCTCTGTATTATTGATTTTCAGTTTTCCCAAGGAATATTCCCTAGACTGGAAGTGCCCTTGCTCTGTAGCTCTGTTGTTTACTTGTTTTAGGGAACACAATGCACTCCTCCAGAGAGGCAGTTGGCAATTTACATCCCACCCATCAGCATAACAAGGCTCCCTGTTCTCCAGGGCCTGTCTTGCCTTTCTGGTTTTTACACATTTTGTGGATGTCCCTTTTGACCGGTGGGAAGTGATACTTCTTTGTAGTGCAGATTTGCAGTGCCCGCTTGCTTGCTTGGCCAAAAAGGGCGTATGCGTTTTCTCCTGAATATATTCAGGAGAAAACGCATACGCCCTTTTTGGCCAAGTGCATCATTGTCGAAGTTGTGCCCCTCTTCCTGTGCTTTAAAGGCAATTCCAACGTACCTCTTGAAATCTGTTTCCTGCTATTCTGCCTCGCTTTCAAGTCCGCCTCGCTGCCTTCCCTCAACAGATTTTTGGACGATAGTTGTCCTTTATTACTCGACCAGTTTGTGAATTGCTGAGCCCCTGAGCTCCATTTTTCAACTCGTTTGTGGTGAGCTGACCGCAAGTCCAAAATTTTGGTTCAGGACCTATGCTGGTTCCAGGTGGGTGGCTGAGACTTTGGTAAATTCTTCTTCCTGCCGGGAATTTAGAGTGATATGTGCCCGTCGAAATGCCTAACAGCTACTCTCTCATTGGTTCTCCCTCTTCCCTTTCATCCTCTGCCAATTTGGAAACCTGTGTGAACCAGGAGGTTAATGGGGCTGTCTCTCCAAGTTGGGAGGTTGATAGTAAAGCAGATGGAATGTCAAACCGGAGCACCAGGAGAGGGACTATTCGTTGAGTTTTAGAAACCTTTCATATTCACAGTGTGTCCGTTCTCTAGGTTTCCCGAACATGTTATAGCTGTAGTAATATTCCCTTCTACCTAGAGAGTTGGGACCCATGGAATGGGTGCCAGGCATTTGTGCTTTAAAGGGTCTGCATTTGCTCACCCAATCTCACCAATCGTCTCAGTCCCAAGTGTCCATTCTTATGCCACATCCAGCTGTCATTGTAGATAGGGTCATTCCAGGTTTCATCAGAGACCCTGAAGGAATTGTAAAGAATTTCCCAGTTTTTTTTATTTGTTTTTGAAATTCCTTTTTATAGTGGGTTTGAGCTGATTCTCGCTTCCATGTTTATGCCAGTCTAGACACTCTTGATTCCCTTATGGAGACATATCAATCCATAGGTTTTAAGATTCTTACTAGTCAGATATATTCCTCTTCGGGAAATATGGGGTTTTGAGTCCCTTTCACTGAGGAAGGTGTAGGTCTTGTCTATTCCATAGTTGGTTTTTGGAACGGTTCCTGTGCTTATATCAAACTCAGGTTTTATGCATCACCCCACCTCTCCTTCCCCCTTAAGCAGGCATAAGAGTGTTTTCTAAATGTGAGACACTGTTCTCTTTCCTAACTCAGTTCAAGTGTAGCCATGTTTACAGGATCTTCATAAGTGATATCTTATGATAAGTTTCTTTTTTGTGTGACTTATTTCACTTAGAATCATCGTACCTGAATCCACCCATTTTGCTGCTACTGGTCTTATGACATTGATTTCATGGCTGAGGGATATTCCATCGTACGTAAGTACCACAATTTTTTGAACCATTTTTATATTTCCTGGGATATTTAAGGTGTACCCAAGTTGAGGTCCTTGTAAGCAGTGCAGCCCTAAATTTTGGGGTGGCTCTGACTTATTGATTTTCAGTTTTCCCATGGTATATTCCCTAGACTGGAAGTGCCCTTGGCTCTGTAGCTCTGTTCTTTACTTGTTTTAGGGAACACAATGTACTCCTCCAGAGAGGCAGGTGGCAATTTACATCCCGCCCATCAGCATAACAAGGCTCCCTGTTCTCCAGGGCCTGTCTTGCCTTTCTGGTTTTTACACATTTTGTGGATGTCCCTTTTGACCAGTGGGAAGTGACACTTGTTTGTAGAGCAGATTTGCATTGCCCGCTTGCTTGCTTGGCCAAAAAGGGCGTATGCGTTTTCTCCTGAATATATTTAGGAGAAAACGCATACGCCCTTTTTGGCCAAGTGCATCATTGTCGAAGTTGGGCCCCTCTTCCTGTGCTTTGAAGGTGATTCCAACGTACCTCTTGAAATCTGTTTCCTGCTATTCTGCCTCGCTTTCAAGTCCACCTCGGTGCCTTCCCTCAACTGATTTTTGGACGATAGTTGTCCTTTATTACTCGGCCAGTTTGTGAATTGCTGGGCCCCTGAGCTCCATTTTTCAACTCGTTTTTGGTGAGCTGACCGCAAGTCCAAAATTTTGGTTCAGGACCTATACTGGTTCCCGGTGGGTGGCTGAGACTTTGGTTAATTCTTCTTCCTGCTGGGAAATTACAGTGCTATGTGCCCATCCAAATGCCTAACAGCTACTCTCTCATTGGTTCTCCCTCATCCCTTTCATCCTCTGCCAAATTGGAAACCTGTGCGAACCAGGAGGTTAAAGGGGCTGTCTCTCCAAGTTGGGAGATTGATAGTAAAGCAGATGGAAAGTCAAACCAGAGCACCAGGAGAGGGACTATTCATTGAGTTTTAGAAACCTTTCGTATTCACAGTGTGTCCATTCTCTAGGTTTCCCGTACATGTTATAGCTGTAGTAATATTCCTTTCAACCTGGAGAGTTGGGACCCATGGAATGGGTGCCAGGCATTTGTTCTTTAAAGGGTCTGCATTTGCTCACCCAATCTCACCAATCGTCTCAGTCCCAAGTGTCCCTCCTAATGCCACATCCAGCTGTCATTGTAGATAGGGTCATTCCAGGTTTCATCAGAGACCCTGAAGGAATTGTAAAGAATTTCCCAGTTTTTTTGTTTTGTTTTTGAAATTCCTTTTTATAGTGGGTTTGAGCTGATTCTCGCTGCCATGTTTATGCCAGTCTAGACACACTTGATTCCCTTACGGAGACATATCAACACATAGGTTTTAAGATTCTTACAAGTCAGATATATTCCTCTGTGGGAAATATGGGGTTTTGAGTCCCTTTCACTGAGGAAGGTGTAGGTCGTGTCTATTCCATAGTTGGTTTTTGGAACGGTACCTGTACTTATATCAAACTCTGGTTTTATTCATCACCCCACCTCTCCTTCCCCCTTAAGCAGGCATAAGAGTGTTTTCTAAATGTGAGACACTCTTCTCTTTCTTAACTCAGTTCAAGTACAGCCATGTTTACAGGATCTTCATAAGTGATATCTTATGATAAGTTTCTTTTTCTGTGTGACTTATTTCACTTAGAATCATCGTACCTGAATCCACCCATTTTGCTGCTACTGGTCTTATGACATTGATTTCATGGCTGAGGGATAGTCCATCGTACATAAGTACCACAATTTTTTGAACCATTATTATATTTCCTGGGATATTTAAGGTGTACCCAAGTTGAGGTCCTTGTAAGCAGTGCAGCCCTAAATTTTGGGGTGGCTCTGTCTTATTGATTTTCAGTTTTCCCAAGGTATATTCCCTAGACTGGAAGTGCCCTTGGCTCTGTAGCTCTGTTCTTTACTTGTTTTAGGGAACACAAAGTACTCCTCCAGAGAGGCAGTTGGCAATTTACATCCCGCCCATCAGCATGACAAGGCTCCCTGTCCTCCAGGGCCTGTCTTCCCTTTCTGGTTTTTACACATTTTTTGGATGTCCCTTTTGACCGGTGGGAAGTGATACTTCTTTGTAGTGCAGATTTGCATTGCCCGCTTGCTTGCTTGGCCAAAAAGGGCGTATGCGTTTTCTCCTGAATATATTCAGGAGAAAACGCATACGCCCTTTATGGCCAAGTGCATCATTGTCGAAGTTGTGCCCCTCTTCCTGTGCTTTAAAGGAGATTCCAACGTACCTCTTGAAATCTGTTTCCTGCTATTCTGCCTCGCTTTCAAGTCCGCCTCGGTGCCTTCCCTCAAAAGATTTTTGGCCGATAGTTGTCCTTTATTACTCAGCCAGTTTGTGAATTGCTGTGCCCCTGAGCTCCAATTTTCAACTCGTTTTTGGTGAGCTGACCACAAGTCCAAAATTTTGGTTCAGGAAGTATGCTGGTTCCCGGTGGGGGGCTGAGACTTTGGTTAATTTTTCTTCCTGCCGGGAAGTTAGACTGATATGTGCCCGTCCAAATGCCTAATAGCTACTCTCTCATTGATTCTCCCTCTTCACTTTCCTCCTCTGCCAAATTGGAAACCTGTGCGAACCAGGAGGTTAAAGGGGCTGTCTCTCCAAGTTGGGAGATTGATAGTAAAGCAGATGGAAAGTCAAACCGGAGCACCAGGAGAGGGAGTATTCGTTGAGTTTTAGAAACCTTTCATATTCACAGTGTGTCCGTTCTCTTGGTTTCCCGTACATGTTATAACTGTAGTAATATTCCCTTCAACCTGGAGAGTTGGGACCCATGGAATGGGTGCCAGGCATTTGTGATTTAAAGGCTCTGCATTTGCTCACCCAATCTCACCAATCCTCTCAGTCCCAAGTGTCCAGCCTTATGCCACATCCTGCTGTCATTGTAGATAGGGTCATTCCAGGTTTCATCAGAGACCCTGAAGGAATTGTAAAGAATTTCCCAGTTTTTTTTGTTTTGTTTTTAAATTCCTTTTTATAGTGGGTTTGAGCTGATTCTCGCTGCCATGTTTATGCCAGTCTAGACACACTTGATTCCCTTACGGAGACATATCAATACATAGGTTTTTAGATTCTTACTAGTCAGATATATTCCTCTGAGGGAAATATGGGGTTTTTAGTCCCTTTCACTGAGGAACGTGTAGGTCTTGCCTATTCCATAGTTGGTTTTTGGAAAGGTACCTGTGCTTATATCAAACTGTGGTTTTATGCATCATCCCACCTCACCTTCCCCATTAAGAAGGCATAAGAGTGTTTTCTAAATGTGAGACACTGTACTATTTCCTAACTCAGTTCAAGTGTAGCCATGTTTTTAAGATCTTCATAAGTGATATCTTATGATAAGTTTCTTTTTCTCTGTGACTTATTTCACTTAGAATCATCGTACCTGAATCCACCCATTTTGCTGCTACTGGTCTTATGACATTGATTTCACGGCTGAGGGATAATCCATCGTACGTAAGTACCACAATTTTTTGAACCATTTTTATATTTCCTGGGATATTTAAGGTGTACCCAAGTTGAGGTCCTTGTAAGCAGTGCAGCCCTAAATTTTGGGGTGGCTCTGTCTTATTGATTTTCAGTTTTCCCAAGGTATATTCCCTAGACTGGAAGTGCCCTTGGCTCTGTAGCTCTATTCTTTACTTGTTTTAGGGAACAATATGTATTCCTCCAGAGAGGCAGTTGGCAATTTACATCCCGCCCATCAGCATAACAAGGCTCCCTGATCTCCAGGGCCTGTCTTGCCTTTCTGGTTTTTACACATTTTGTGGATGTCCCTTTTGACCGGTGGGAAGTGATACTTCTTTGTAGTGAAGATTTGCATTGCCCGCTTGCTTGCTTGGCCAAAAAGGGTGTATTCGTTTTCTCCTGTATATATTCAGGAGAAAACACATACACCCTTTTTGGCCAAGTGCATCATTGTCAAAGTTGTGCCCCTCTTCCTGTGCTTTAAAGGTGATTCCAACGTACCTCTTGAAATTTGTTTCCTGCTATTTTGCCTCGCTTTCAAGTCCGCCTCGTTGCCTTCCCTCAACAGATTTTTGGAGGATAGTTGTCCTTTATTACTCGGCCAGTTTGTGAATTGCTGTGCCCCTGAGCTCCATTTTTCAACTCGTTTTTGGTGAGCTGACCGCAAGTCCAAAATTTTGGTTCAGGACCTATGCTGGTTCCCGGTGGGGGGCTGAGACTTTGGTTAATTCTTCTTCCTGCCGGGAAATTACAGTGATATGTGCCCGTTCAAATGCCTAACAGCTACTCTCTCATTGGTTCTCCCTTTTCCCTTTCATCCTCTGCCAAATTGGCAACCTGTGCGAACCAGGAGGTTAAAGGGGCTGTCTCTCCAAGTTGGGAGGTTGATAGTAAAGCAGATGGAAAGTCAAACCGGAGCACCAGGAGAGGGACTATTCGTTGAGTTTTAGAAACCTTTCGTATTCACAGTGTGTCCGTTCTCTAGGTTTCCCGTACATGTTATAGCTGTAGTAATATTCCCTTCAACCTGGAGAGTTGGGACCCATGGAATGGGAGCCAGGTATTTGTGCTGTAAACATTCTGCATTTGCTCACCCAATCTCACCAATCCTCTCAGTCCCAAGTGTCCAGCGTTATGCCACATCCAGCTGTCATTGTAGATAGGGTCATTCCAGGTTTCATCAGAAACCCTGAAGGAATTGTAAAGAATTTCCCAGTTTTTTTGTTTTGTTTTTGAAATTCCTTTTTATAGTGGGTTTGAGCTGATTCTCACTTCCATGTTTATGCCAGTGTAGACACACTTGATTCCCTTATGGAGACATATCAATACATAGGTTTTAAGATTCTTACTAGTCAGATATATTCCTCTGCGGGAAATATGGGGTTTTGTGTCCCTATCACTGAGGAAGGTGTAGGTCTTGTCTATTCCATAGTTGGTTTTTGGAACGGTACCTGTGCTAATAGCAAACTCTGGTTTTATGCATCACCCCACCTCTCCTTCCCCCTTAAGCAGGCATAAGAGTTTTTTCTAAATGTGAGACACTGTTCTCTTTCCTAACTCAGTTCAAGTGTAGCCATGTTTACAGGATCTTCATAAGTGATATCTTATGATAAGTTTCTTTTTCTTTGTGACTTATTTCAATTAGAATCATCGAACCTGAATCCACCCATTTTGGTGCTACTTGTCTTATGACATTGATTTCATGGCTGAGGGATATTCCATCGTACGTAAGTACCACAATTTTTTGAACTATTTTTATATTTCCTGGGATATTTAAGTTGTACCCAAGTTGAGGTCCTTGTAAGCAGTGCAGCCCTAAATTTTGGGGTGGCTCTGTCTTATTGATTATCAGTTTTCCCAAGGTATATTCCCTAGACTGGAAGTGCCCTTGGCTCTGTAGCTCTGTTGTTTACTTGTTTTAGGGAACACAATACACTCCTCCAGAGAGGCAGTTGGCAATTTACATCCTGCCCATCAGCATAACAAGGCTCCCTGTTCTCCAGGGCCTGTCTTGCCTTTCTGGTTTTTACACATTTTGTGGATGTCCCTTTTGACCGGTGGGAAGTGATACTTCTTTGTAGTGCAGATTTGCATTGCCCGCTTGCTTGCTTTGCCAAAAAGGGCGTATGCGTTTTCTCCTGAATATATTTAGGAGAAAACACATACGCCCTTTTTGGCCAAGTGCATCATTGTCGAAGTTGTGCCCCTCTTCCTGTGCTTTAAAGGCGATTCCAACGTACCTCTTGAAATCTGTTTCCTGCTCTTCTGCCTCGCTTTCAAGTCCGCCTTGTTGCCTTCCCTCAACAGATTTTTGGACGATAGTTGTCCTTTATTACTCAGCCAGTTTGTGAATTGCTGTGCCCCTGAGATCCATTTTTCAACTCGTTTTTGGTGAGCTGACCGGAAGTCCAAAATTTTGGTTCAGGAACTATGCTGGTTCCCGGTGGGGGGCTGAGACTTTTGTTAATTCTTCTTCCTGCCGGGAAATTACAGTGATATGTGCCCGTCGAAATGCTTAACAGCTACTCTCTCATTGGTTCTCCCTCTTCCCTTTCATCCTCTGCCAAATTGGAAACCTGTGCGAACCAGGAGGTTAAAGGGGCTGTCTCTCCAAGTTGGGAGATTGATAGTAAAGCAGATGGAAAGTCAAACCGGAGCACCAGGAGAGGGAGTATTCGTTGAGTTTTAGAAACCTTTCATATTCACAGTGTGTCCGTTCTCTTGGTTTCCCGTACATGTTATAACTGTAGTAATATTCCCTTCAACCTGGAGAGTTGGGACCCATGGAATGGGTGCCAGGCATTTGTGATTTAAAGGCTCTGCATTTGCTCACCCAATCTCACCAATCCTCTCAGTCCCAAGTGTCCAGCCTTATGCCACATCCTGCTGTCATTGTAGATAGGGTCATTCCAGGTTTCATCAGAGACCCTGAAGGAATTGTAAAGAATTTCCCAGTTTTTTTTGTTTTGTTTTTAAATTCCTTTTTATAGTGGGTTTGAGCTGATTCTCGCTGCCATGTTTATGCCAGTCTAGACACACTTGATTCCCTTACGGAGACATATCAATACATAGGTTTTTAGATTCTTACTAGTCAGATATATTCCTCTGAGGGAAATATGGGGTTTTTAGTCCCTTTCACTGAGGAACGTGTAGGTCTTGCCTATTCCATAGTTGGTTTTTGGAAAGGTACCTGTGCTTATATCAAACTGTGGTTTTATGCATCATCCCACCTCACCTTCCCCATTAAGAAGGCATAAGAGTGTTTTCTAAATGTGAGACACTGTACTATTTCCTAACTCAGTTCAAGTGTAGCCATGTTTTCAAGATCTTCATAAGTGATATCTTATGATAAGTTTCTTTTTCTCTGTGACTTATTTCACTTAGAATCATCGTACCTGAATCCACCCATTTTGCTGCTACTGGTCTTATGACATTGATTTCACGGCTGAGGGATAATCCATCGTACGTAAGTACCACAATTTTTTGAACCATTTTTATATTTCCTGGGATATTTAAGGTGTACCCAAGTTGAGGTCCTTGTAAGCAGTGCAGCCCTAAATTTTGGGGTGGCTCTGTCTTATTGATTTTCAGTTTTCCCAAGGTATATTCCCTAGACTGGAAGTGCCCTTGGCTCTGTAGCTCTATTCTTTACTTGTTTTAGGGAACAATATGTATTCCTCCAGAGAGGCAGTTGGCAATTTACATCCCGCCCATCAGCATAACAAGGCTCCCTGATCTCCAGGGCCTGTCTTGCCTTTCTGGTTTTTACACATTTTGTGGATGTCCCTTTTGACCGGTGGGAAGTGATACTTCTTTGTAGTGAAGATTTGCATTGCCCGCTTGCTTGCTTGGCCAAAAAGGGTGTATTCGTTTTCTCCTGTATATATTCAGGAGAAAACACATACACCCTTTTTGGCCAAGTGCATCATTGTCAAAGTTGTGCCCCTCTTCCTGTGCTTTAAAGGTGATTCCAACGTACCTCTTGAAATTTGTTTCCTGCTATTTTGCCTCGCTTTCAAGTCCGCCTCGTTGCCTTCCCTCAACAGATTTTTGGAGGATAGTTGTCCTTTATTACTCGGCCAGTTTGTGAATTGCTGTGCCCCTGAGCTCCATTTTTCAACTCGTTTTTGGTGAGCTGACCGCAAGTCCAAAATTTTGGTTCAGGACCTATGCTGGTTCCCGGTGGGGGGCTGAGACTTTGGTTAATTCTTCTTCCTGCCGGGAAATTACAGTGATATGTGCCCGTTCAAATGCCTAACAGCTACTCTCTCATTGGTTCTCCCTTTTCCCTTTCATCCTCTGCCAAATTGGCAACCTGTGCGAACCAGGAGGTTAAAGGGGCTGTCTCTCCAAGTTGGGAGGTTGATAGTAAAGCAGATGGAAAGTCAAACCGGAGCACCAGGAGAGGGACTATTCGTTGAGTTTTAGAAACCTTTCGTATTCACAGTGTGTCCGTTCTCTAGGTTTCCCGTACATGTTATAGCTGTAGTAATATTCCCTTCAACCTGGAGAGTTGGGACCCATGGAATGGGAGCCAGGTATTTGTGCTGTAAACATTCTGCATTTGCTCACCCAATCTCACCAATCCTCTCAGTCCCAAGTGTCCAGCGTTATGCCACATCCAGCTGTCATTGTAGATAGGGTCATTCCAGGTTTCATCAGAAACCCTGAAGGAATTGTAAAGAATTTCCCAGTTTTTTTGTTTTGTTTTTGAAATTCCTTTTTATAGTGGGTTTGAGCTGATTCTCACTTCCATGTTTATGCCAGTGTAGACACACTTGATTCCCTTATGGAGACATATCAATACATAGGTTTTAAGATTCTTACTAGTCAGATATATTCCTCTGCGGGAAATATGGGGTTTTGTGTCCCTATCACTGAGGAAGGTGTAGGTCTTGTCTATTCCATAGTTGGTTTTTGGAACGGTACCTGTGCTAATAGCAAACTCTGGTTTTATGCATCACCCCACCTCTCCTTCCCCCTTAAGCAGGCATAAGAGTTTTTTCTAAATGTGAGACACTGTTCTCTTTCCTAACTCAGTTCAAGTGTAGCCATGTTTACAGGATCTTCATAAGTGATATCTTATGATAAGTTTCTTTTTCTTTGTGACTTATTTCAATTAGAATCATCGAACCTGAATCCACCCATTTTGGTGCTACTTGTCTTATGACATTGATTTCATGGCTGAGGGATATTCCATCGTACGTAAGTACCACAATTTTTTGAACTATTTTTATATTTCCTGGGATATTTAAGTTGTACCCAAGTTGAGGTCCTTGTAAGCAGTGCAGCCCTAAATTTTGGGGTGGCTCTGTCTTATTGATTATCAGTTTTCCCAAGGTATATTCCCTAGACTGGAAGTGCCCTTGGCTCTGTAGCTCTGTTGTTTACTTGTTTTAGGGAACACAATACACTCCTCCAGAGAGGCAGTTGGCAATTTACATCCTGCCCATCAGCATAACAAGGCTCCCTGTTCTCCAGGGCCTGTCTTGCCTTTCTGGTTTTTACACATTTTGTGGATGTCCCTTTTGACCGGTGGGAAGTGATACTTCTTTGTAGTGCAGATTTGCATTGCCCGCTTGCTTGCTTTGCCAAAAAGGGCGTATGCGTTTTCTCCTGAATATATTTAGGAGAAAACACATACGCCCTTTTTGGCCAAGTGCATCATTGTCGAAGTTGTGCCCCTCTTCCTGTGCTTTAAAGGCGATTCCAACGTACCTCTTGAAATCTGTTTCCTGCTCTTCTGCCTCGCTTTCAAGTCCGCCTTGTTGCCTTCCCTCAACAGATTTTTGGACGATAGTTGTCCTTTATTACTCAGCCAGTTTGTGAATTGCTGTGCCCCTGAGATCCATTTTTCAACTCGTTTTTGGTGAGCTGACCGCAAGTCCAAAATTTTGGTTCAGGAACTATGCTGGTTCCCGGTGGGGGGCTGAGACTTTTGTTAATTCTTCTTCCTGCCGGGAAATTACAGTGATATGTGCCCGTCGAAATGCTTAACAGCTACTCTCTCATTGGTTCTCCCTCTTCCCTTTCATCCTCTGCCAAATTGGCAACCTGTGCGAACCAGGAGGTTAAAGGGGCGGTCTCTCCAATTTGGGAGGTTGATAGTAAAGCAGATGGAAAGTCAAACCGGAGCACGAGGAGAGGGACTATTCGTTGAGTTTTAGAAACCTTTCGTATTCACAGTGTGTCCGTTCTCTAGGTTTCCCGTACATGTTATAGCTGTAGTAATATTCCCTTCAACCTGGAGAGTTGGGACCCATGGAATGGGTGCCAGGCATTTGTGCTTTAATGGGTCTGCATTTGCTCACCCAATCTCACCAATCGTCTCAGTCCCAAGTGTCTCTCCTTCTGCCACATCCAGCTGTCATTGTAGATAGGGTCATTCCAGGTTTCATCAGAGACCCTGAAGGAATTGTAAAGAATTTCCCAGTTTTTTTGTTTTGTTTTTAAATTCCTTTTTATAGTGGGTTTGAGCTGATTCTCGCTGCCATGTTTATGCCAGTCTAGACACACTTGATTCCCTTACGGAGACATATCAATACATAGGTTTTAAGATTCTTACTAGTCAGATATATTCCTCTGCGGGAAATATGGGGTTTTGAGTCCCTTTCACTGAGGAAGGTGTAGGTCTTGTCTATTCCATAGTTGGTTTTTGGAACGGTACCTGTGCTTATATCAAACTCTGGTTTTATGCACCACTCCACCTCTCCTTCCCCCTTAAGCAGGCATAAGAGTGTTTTCTAAATGTGAGACACTGTTCTCTTTCCTAACTCAGTTCAAGTGTAGCCATGTTTACAGGATCTTCATAAGTGATATCTTATGATAAGTTTCTTTTTCTGTGTGACTTATTTCACTTACAATCATCGTACCTGAATCCACCCATTTTGCTGCTACTGGTCTTATGACATTGATTTCATGGCTGAGGGATATTCCATCGTACGTATGTACCACAATTTTTTGAACCATTATTATATTTCCTGAGATATTTAAGGTGTACCCAAGTTAAGGTCCTTGTAAGCAGTGCAGCCCTAAATTTTGGGGTGGCTCTGTCTTATTGATTTTCAGTTTTCCCAAGGTATATTCCCTAGACTGGAAGTGCCCTTGGCTCTGTAGCTCTGTTCTTTACTTGTTTTAGGGAACACAATGTACTCCTCCAGAGAGGCAGGTGGCAATTTACATCCCGCCCATCAGCATAACAAGGCTCCCTGTTCTCCAGGGCCTGTCTTGCCTTTCTGGTTTTTACACATTTTGTGGATGTCCCTTTTGACCGGTGGGAAGTGATACTTCTTTGTAGTGCGGATTTGCATTGCCCGCTTGCTTGCTTGGCCAAAAAGGGTGTATGCGTTTTCTCCTGAATATATTCAGGAGAAAACACATATGCCCTTTTTGGCCAAGTGCATCATTGTCGAAGTTGTGCCCCTCTTCCTGTGCTTTAAAGGCGATTCCAACGTACCTCTTGAAAGCTGTTTCCTGCTATTCTGCCTCGCTTTCAAGTCCGCCTCGTTGCCTTCCCTCAACAGATTTTTGGACGATAGTTGTCCTTCATTTCTCAGCCAGTTTGTGAATTGCTGTGCCCCTGAGCTCCATTTTTCAACTCGTTTTTGTTGAGCTGACCGCACGTCCAAAATTTTGGTTAATGACCTATGCTGGTTCCCGGTGGGGGCCTGAGACTTTGGTTAATTCTTCTTCCTGCTGGGAAGTTATAGTGATATCTGCCCGTCCAAATGCCTAACAGCTACTCTCTTATTGGTTCTCCCTCTTCCCTTTCATCCTCTGCCAAATTGGCAACCTGTGCAAACCAGGAGGTTAAAGGGTCTGTCTCTCCAAGTTGGGAGATTGATAGTAAAGCAGATGGAAAGTCAAACCGGAGCACCAGGTGAGGGACTATTCGTTGAGTTTTAGAAACCTTTCGTATTCACAGTGTGTCCGTTCTCTATGTTTCCCATACATGTTATAGTTGTAGTAATATTCCCTTCAACCTGGAGAGTTGGGACCCATGGAATGGGTGCCAGGAATTTGTGCTTTAAAGGTTCTGCATTTGCTCACCCAATCTCACCAATCGTCTCAGTCCCAAGTGTCCCTCCTTATGCCACATCCAGCTGTCATTGTAGATAGGGTCATTCCAGGTTTCATCAGAGACCCTGAAGGAATTGTAAAGAATTTCCCAGTTTTTTTGTTTTGTTTTTGAAATTCCTTTTTATAGTGGGTTTGAGCTGATTCTCGCTGCCATGTTTATGCCAGTCTAGACACACTTGATTCCCTTAGAGAGACATATCAATACATAGGTTTTAAGATTCTTACTAGTCAGATATACTCCTCTGCGGGAAATATGGGGTTTTGAGTCACTTTCACTGAGGAAGGTGTAGGTCTTGTCTATTCCATACTTGGTTTTTGGAACGGTACCTGTGCTTATATCAAACTCTGGTTTTATGCATCACCCCACCTCTCCTTCCCCCTTAGGCAGGCATAAGAGTGTTTTCTAAATGTGAGACACTGTTCTCTTTCCTAACTCAGTTCAATTGTAGCCATGTTTACAGGATCTTCATAAGTGATATCTTATGATAAGTTTCTTTTCCTGTGTGACTTATTTCACTTAGAATCATCGTATCTGAATCCACCCATTTTGCTGCTACTGGTCTTATGACATTGATTTCATGGCTGAGGGATATTCCATCGTACGTAAGTACCACAATTTTTTGAACCATTTTTATATTTCCTGGGATATTTAAGGTGTACCCAAGTTGAGGTCCTTGTAAGCAGTGCAGCCCTAAATTTTGGGGTGGCTCTGTCTTATTGATTTTCAGTTTTCCCAAGGTATATTCCCTAGACTGGAAGTGCCCTTGGCTCTGTAGCTCTGTTCTTTACTTGTTTTAGGGAACACAATGTACTCCTCCAGAGAGGCAGTTGGCAATTTACATCCCGCCCATCAGCATAACAAGGCTCCCTGTTCTCCAGGGCCTGTCTTGCCTTTCTGGTTTTTACACATTTTGTGGATGTCCCTTTTGACCGGTTGGAAGTGATACTTCTTTGTAGTGCAGATTTGCATTGCCCACTTGCTTGCTTGGCCAAAAAGGGCGTATGCGTTTTCTCCTGAATATATTCAGGAGAAAACGCATACGCCCTTTATGGCCAAGTGCATCATTGTCGATGTTGTGCCCCTCTTCCTGTGCTTTAAAGGCGATTCCAACGTACCTCTTGAAATCTGTTTCCTGCTATTCTGCCTCGCTTTCAAGTCCGCCTCGTTGCCTTCCCTCAACAGATTTTTGGACGATAGTTGTCCTTTATTACTCGGCCACTTTGTGAATTGCTGTGCCCCTGAGCTCCATTTTTCAACTCGTTTTTGGTGAGCTGACCGCAAGTCCAAAATTTTGGTTCCGGATCTATACTGGTTCCCGGTGGGGGGCTGAGACTTTGGTTAATTCTTCTTCCTGCCGGGAAGTTAGAGTGATATGTGCCCGTTCAAATTCATAACAGCTACTCTCTCATTGGTTCTCCCTCTTCCCTTTCATCCTCTGCCAAATTGGAAACCTGTGTGAACGAGGAGGTTGAAGGGGCTGTCTCTCCAAGTTGGGAGATTGATAGTAAAGCAGATGGAAAGTCAAACCGGAGCACCAGGAGAGGGACTATTCGTTGAGTTTTAGAAACCTTTCATATTCACAGTGTGTCCGTTCTCTAGGTTTCTCGTACATGTTATAACTGTAGTAATATTCCCTTCAACCTGGAGAGTTGGGACCCATGGAATGGGTGCCATGCATTATTGCTTTAAAGGATCTGCATTTGCTCACCCAATCTCACCAATCCTCTCAGTCCCAAGTGTCCAGCCTTATGCCACATCCAGCTGTCGTTGTAGATAGGGTCATTCCAGGTTTCATCAGAGACCCTGAAGGAATTGTAAAGAATTTCCCAGGTTTTTTGTTTTGTTTTTGAAATTCCTTTTTATAGTGGGTTTGAGCTGATTCTCGCTGCCATGTTTATGCCAGTCTAGACACACTTGATTCCCTTACGGAGACATATCAATACATAGGTTTTAAGATTCTTACTAGTCAGATATATTCCTCTGCGGGAAATATGGGGTTTTGAGTCCCCTTCACTGAGGAAGGTGTAGGTCTTGTCTATTCCATAGTTCGTTTTTGGAACGGTACCTGTGCTTATATCAAACTCTGGTTTTATGCATCACCCCACCTCTCCTTCCCCCTTAAGCAGGCATAAGAGTGTTTTCTAAATGTGAGACACTCTTCTCTTTCCTAACTCAGTTCAAGTGTAGCCATGTTTACAGGATCTTCATAAGTGATATCTTATGATAAGTTTCTTTTTCTCTGTGACTTATTTCACTTAGAATCATCGTACCTGAATCCACCATTTTGCTGCTACTGGTCTTATGACATTGATTTCATGGCTGAGGGATATTCCATCGTACGTAAGCACCACAATTTTTTGAACCATTTTTATATTTCCTGGGATATTTAAGGTGTACCCAAGTTGAGGTCCTTGTAAGCAGTGCAGCCCTAAATTTTGGGGTGGCTCTGTCTTATTGATTTACAGTTTTCCCAAGGCATATTCCCAAGACTGGAAGTGCCCTTGGCTCTGTAGCTCTGTTGTTTACTTGTTTTAGGGAACACAATGCACTCCTCCAGAGAGGCAGTTGGCAATTTACATCCCGCCCATCAGCATAACAAGGCTGCCTGTTCTCCAGGGCCTGTCTTGCCTTTCTGGTTTTTACACATTTTGTGGATGTCCCTTTTGACCGGTGGGAAGTGATACTACTTTGTAGTGCAGATTTGCATTGCCCGCTTGCTTGCTTGGCCAAAAAGGGCGTATGCGTTTTCTCCTGAATATATTCAGGAGAAAACGCATACGCCCTTTATGGCCAAGTGCATCATTGTCGAAGTTGTGCCCCTCTTCCTGTGCTTTAAAGGCGATTCCAACGTACCTCTTGAAATCTGTTTCCTTCTATTCTGCTTCGCTTTCAAGTCCGCCTCGCTGCCTTCCCTCAACAGATTTTTGGACGATAGTTGTCCTTTATTACTCGGCCAGTTTGTGAATTGCTGTGCCCCTGAGCTCCATTTTTCAACTCGTTTTTGGTGAGCTGACCGCAAGTCCAAAATTTTGGTTCCGGATCTATACTGGTTCCCGGTGGGGGGCTGAGACTTTGGTTAATTCTTCTTCCTGCCGGGAAGTTAGAGTGATATGTGCCAGTTCAAGTTCATAACAGCTACTCTCTCATTGGTTCTCCCTCTTCCCTTTCATCCTCTGCCAAATTGGAAACCTGTGTGAACGAGGAGGTTGAAGGGGCTGTCTCTCCAAGTTGGGAGATTGATAGTAAATCAGACGGAAAGTCAAACCGGAGCACCAGGAGAGGGACTATTCGTTGAGTTTTAGAAACCTTTCATATTCACAGTGTGTCCGTTCTCTATGTTTCTCGTACATGTTATAACTGTAGTAATATTCCCTTCAACCTGGAGAGTTGGGACCCATGGAATGGGTGCCATGCATTATTGCTTTAAAGGATCTGCATTTGCTCACCCAATCTCACCAATCCTCTCAGTCCCAAGTGTCCAGCCTTATGCCACATCCAGCTGTCGTTGTAGATAGGGTCATTCCAGGTTTCATCAGAGACCCTGAAGGAATTGTAAAGAATTTCCCAGGTTTTTTGTTTTGTTTTTGAAATTCCTTTTTATAGTGGGTTTGAGCTGATTCACCCTGCCATGTTTATGCCAGTCTAGACACACTTGATTCCCTTATGGAGAAATATCAATACATAGGTTTTAAGATTCTTACTAGTCAGATATATTCCTCTGCGGGAAATATGGGGTTATGAGTCCCTTTCACTGAGGAACGTGTAGGTCTTGTCTATTCCATAGTTGGTTTTTGGAACGGTACCTGTGCTTATATCAAACTCTGGTTTTATGCATCACCCCACCTCTCCTTCCCCCTTAAGCAGGCATAAGAGTGTTTTCTGAATGTGAGACATTCTTCTATTTCTAACTCAGTTCCAGTGTAGCCATGTTTACAGGATCTTCATAAGTGATATCTTATGATAAGTTTCTTTTTCTGTGTGACTTATTTCACTTAGAATCATCGTACCTGAATCCACCCATTTTGCTGCTACTGGTCTTATGACATTGATTTCATGGATGAGGGATATTCCATCGTACGTAAGTACCACAATTTTTTGAACCATTTTTATATTTCCTGGGATATTTAAGGTGTACCCAAGTTGAGGTCCTTGTAAGCAGTGCAGCCCTAAATTTTGGGGTGGCTCTGTCTTATTGATTTTCAGTTTTCCCAAGGAATATTCCCTAGACTGGAAGTGCCCTTGGCTCTGTAGCTCTGTTGTTTACTTGTTTTAGGGAACACAATGCACTCCTCCAGAGAGGCAGTTGGCAATTTACATCCCGCCCATCAGCATAACAAGGCTCCCTGTTCTCCAGGGCCTGTCTTGCCTTTCTGGTTTTTACACATTTTGTGGCTGTCCCTTTTGACCGGTGGGAAGTGATACTTCTTTGTAGTGCAGATTTGCATTTCCCGCTTGCTTGCTTGGCCAAAAAGGGTGTATGCGTTTTCTCCTGAATATATTCAGGAGAAAACACATACACCCTTTTTGGCCAAGTGCATCATTGTCGAAGTTGTGCCCCTCTTCCTGTGCTTTAAAGGCGATTCCAACGTACCTCTTGAAATCTGTTTCCTGCTATTCTGCCTCGCTTTCAAGTCCGCCTCGTTGCCTTCCCTCAACAGATTTTTGGACGATAGTTGTCCTTTATTACTCGGCCAGTTTGTGAATTGCTGTGCCCCTGAGCTCCATTTTTCAACTCGTTTTTGGTGAGCTGACCGCAAGTCCAACATTTTGGTTCAGGACCTATGCTGGTTCCCGGTGGGGTGCTGAGACTTTGGATAATTCTTCTTCCTGCCGGGAAATTACAGTGAAATGTGCCCGTCCAAGTGCCTAACAGCTACTCTCTCATTGGTTCTCCCTCTTCCCTTTCATCCTCTGCCAAATTGGCAACCTGTGCGAACCAGGAGGTTAAAGGGTCTGCCTCTCCAAGTTGGGAGGTTGATAGCAAAGCAGATGGAAAGTCAAACCGGAGCACCAGGAGAGGGACTATTCGTTGAATTTTAGAAACCTTTCGTATTCACAGTGTCTCCATTCTCTAGGTTTCCGGTACATGTTATAACTGTAGTAATATTCCCTTCAACCTGGAGAGTTGGGACCCATGGAATGGGTGCCATGCATTATTGCTTTAAAGGGTCTGCAGTTACTCACCCAATCTCACCAATCCTCTCAGTCACAAGTGTCCAGCCTTATGCCACATCCAGCTGTCATTGTAAATAGGGTCATTCCAGGTTTCATCAGAGAGCCTGAAGGAATTGTAAAGAATTTCCCAGTTTTTTTGTTTTGTTTTTGAAATTCCTTTTTATAGTGGGTTTGAGCTGATTCTCGCTGCCATGTTTATGCCAGTCTAGACACACTTGATGCCCTACGGAGACATATCAATCCATAGGTTTTTATATTCTTACTAGTCAGATATACTCCTCTGCGGGAAATATGGGGTTTTGAGTACCTTTCACTGAGGAAGGTGTAGGTCTTGTCTATTCCATAGATGGTTTTTGGAACGGTATCTGTGCTTATATCAAACTCTGGTTTTATGCATCACCCCACCTCTCCTTCCCCCTTAAGCAGGCATAAGAGTGTTTTCTAAATGTGAGACACTCTTCTCTTTCCTAACTCAGTTCAAGTGTAGCCATGTTACAGGATCTTCATAAGTGATATCTTATGATAATTTCTTTTTCTCTGTGACTTATTTCACTTAGAATCATCGTACCTGAATCCACCATTTTGCTGCTACTGGTCTTATGACATTGATTTCATGGCTGAGGGATATTCCATCGTACGTAAGTACCACAATTTTTTGAACCATTTTTATATTTCCTGGGATATTTAAGGTGTACCCAAGTTGAGGTCCTTGTAAGCAGTGCAGCCCTAAATTTTGGGGTGGCTCTGTCTTATTGATTTTCAGTTTTCCCAAGGTATATTCCCTAGACTGGAAGTGCCCTTGGCTCTGTAGCTCTGTTGTTTACTTGTTTTAGGGAACACAATGCACTCCTCCAGAGAGGCAGTTGGCAATTTACATCTCACCCATCAGCATAACAAGGCTCCCTGTTCTCCAGGGCCTGTCTTGCCTTTCTGGTTTTTACACATTTTGTGGATGTCCCTTTTGACCGCTGGGAAGTGATACTTCTTTGTAGTGCAGATTTGCATTGCCCGCTTTCTTGCTTGGCCAAAAAGGGCGTATGCGTTTTCTCCTGAATATATTCAGGAGAAAACGCATACGCCCTTTATGGCCAAGTGCATCATTGTCGAAGTTGTGCCCCTCTTCCTGTGCTTCAAAGGCGATTCCAACGTACCTCTTGAAATCAGTTTCCTTCTATTCTGCCTAGCTTTCAAGTCCGCCTCGCTGCCTTCCCTCAACAGATTTTTGGACGATAGTTGTCCTTTATTACTCGGCCAATTTGTGAATTGCTGAACCCCTGAGCTCCATTTTTCAACTCGTTGGTGGTGAGCTGACCGCAAGTCCAAAATTTTGGTTCAGGACCTATGCTGGTTCCAGGTGGGTGGCTGAGACTTTGGTTAATTCTTCTTCCTGCCTGGAATTTAGACTGATATGTGCCCGTCTAAATGCCTAACAGCTACTCTCTCATTGGTTCTCCCTCTTCCCTTTCATCCTCTGCCAAATTGGAAACCTGTGTGAACCAGGAGGTTAAAGGGGCTGTCTCTCCAAGTTGGGAGGTTGATAGTAAAGCAGATGGAAATTCAAACCGAAGCACCAGGAGAGGGACTATTCGTTGAGTTTTAGAAACCTTTCATATTCACAGTGTGTCCGTTCTCTAGGTTTCCCGAACATGTTATAGCTGTAGTAATATTCCCTTCTACCTAGAGAGTTGGGACCCTTGGAATGGGTGCCAGGCATTTGTGCTTTAAAGGGTCTGCATTTGCTCACCCAATCTCACCAATCGTCTCAGTCCCAAGTGTCCCTCCTTATGCCACATCCAGCTGTCGTTGTAGATAGGGTCATTCCAGGTTTCATCAGAGACCCTGAAGGAATTGTAAAGAATTTCCCAGTTTTTTTGATTTGTTTTTGAAATTCCTTTTTATAGTGGGTTTGAGCTGATGCTCGCTGCCATGTTTATGCCAGTTTAGACACACTTGATTCCCTTACGGAGACATATCAATACATAGGTTTTAAGATTCTTACTACTCAGATATATTCCTCTGCGGGAAATACGGGGTTTTGAGTCCCTTTCACTGAGGAAGGTGTAGGTCTTGTCTATTACATAGTTGGTTTTTGGAACTGTACCTGTGCTTATATCAAACTCTGGTTTTATGCATCACCCCACCTCTCCTTCCCCCTTAAGCAGGCATAAGAGTGTTTTCTGAATGTGAGACATTCTTCTATTTCTAACTCAGTTCAAGTGTAGCCATGTTTACAGGATCTTCATAAGTGATATCTTATGATAAGTTTCTTTTTCTTTGTGACTTATTTCACTTAGAATCATCGTACCTGAATCCACCCAT
Organism: Hyperoodon ampullatus; assembly: GCF_949752795.1. Classification (NCBI taxonomy): domain Eukaryota; kingdom Metazoa; phylum Chordata; class Mammalia; order Artiodactyla; family Ziphiidae; genus Hyperoodon; species Hyperoodon ampullatus. Next base: position 101,699 of record NW_027640766.1, read on the forward strand.
TTTGCTGCTACTGGTCTTATGACATTGATTTCATGGCTGAGGGATATTCCATCGTACGTAAGTACCACAATTTTTTGAACCATTTTTATATTTCCTGGGATATTTAAGGTGTACCCAAGTTGAGGTCCTTGTAAGCAGTGCAGCCCTAAATTTTGGGGTGGCTCTGTCTTATTTATTTTCCGTTTTCCCAAGGTATATTCCCTAGACTGGAAGTGCCCTTGGCTCTGTAGCTCTGTTGTTTACTTGTTTTAGGGAACACAATGCACTCCTCCAGAGAGGCAGTTGGCAATTTACATCCCGCCCATTAGCATAACAAGGCTCCCTGTTCTCCAGGGCCTGTCTTGCCTTTCTGGTTTTTACACATTTTGTGGATGTCCCTTTTTACCGGTGGGAAGTGATACTTCTTTGTAGTGCAGATTTGCATTTCCCGCTTGCTTGCTTGGCCAAAAAGGGTGTATGCGTTTTCTCCTGAATATATTCAGGAGAAAACACATACGCCCTTTTTGGCCAAGTGCATCATTGTCGAAGTTGTGCCCCTCTTCCTGTGCTTTAAAGGCAATTCCAACGTACCTCTTGAAATCTGTTTCCTGCTATTCTGCCTCACTTTCAAGTCCGCCTCGTTGCCTTCCCTCAACAGATTTTTGGATGATAGTTGTCCTTTATTACTCGGCCAGTTTGTGAATTGCTGTGCCCCTGAGCTCCATTTTTCAACTCGTGTTTGGTGAGCTGACCGCAAGTCCAAAGTTTTGGTTCCGGACCTATACTGGTTCCCGGTGGGTGGCTGAGACGTTGGTTAATTCTTCTTCCTGCCGGGAAGTTAGAGTGTTATGTGCCCGTCCAAATGCCTAACAGCTACTCTCTCATTGGTTCTCCCTCTTCCCTTTCATCCTCTGCCAAATTGGCAACCTGTGAGAACCAGGAGGTTAAAGGGGCTGTCTCTCCAAGTTGGGAGATTGATAGTAAAGCAGATGGAAAGTAAAACCAGGGCACCAGGAGAGGGACTATTCGTTGAGTTTTAGAAACCTTTCGTATTCACAGTGTGTCCGTTCTCTAGGTTTCCCGTACATGTTATAGCTGTAGTAATATTCCCTTCAACCTGGAGAGTTGGGACCCATGGAATGGGTGTCAGGCATTTGTGCTTTAAAGGGTCTGCATTTGCTCACCCAATCTCACCAATCGTCTCAGTCCCAAGTGTCCCTCCTTATGCCACATCCAGCTGTCATTGAAATAGGGTCATTCCAGGTTTCATCAGAGACCCTGAAGGAATTGTAAAGAATTTCCCAGTTTTTTTGTTTTGTTTTTGAAATTCCTTTTTATAGTGGGTTTGAGCTGATTCTCGCTGCCATGTTTATGCCAGTGTAGACACACTTGATTCCCTTACAGAGACATATCAATCCATAGGTTTTAAGATTCTTACTAGTCAGATATATTCCTCTGCGGGAAATATGGTGTTTTGAGTCCCTATCACTGAGGAAGGTGTAGGTCTTGTCTATTCCATAGTTGGTTTTTGGAACGGTACCTGTGCTTATAGCAAACTCTGGTTTTATGCATCACCCCACCTCTCCTTCCCCCTTAAGCAGGCATAAGAGGGTTTTCTAAATGTGAGACACTGTTCTCTTACCTAACTCAGTTCAAGTGTAGCCATGTTTACAGGATCTTCATAAGTGATATCTTATGATAAGTTTCTTTTTCTGTGTGACTTATTTCACTTAGAATCATCGTACCTGAATCCACCCATTTTGCTGCTACTGGTCTTATGACATTGATTTCATTGCTGAGGGATATTCCATCGTACGTTAATACCACAATTTTTTGAACCATTTTTATATTTCCTGGGATATTTAAGGTGTACCCAAGTTGAGGTCCTTGTAAGCAGTGCAGCCCTAAATTTTGGGGTGGCTCTGTCTTATTGATTTTCAGTTTTCCCAAGGTATATTCCCTAGACTGGAAGTGCCCTTGGCTCTGTAACTCTGTTCTTTACTTGTTTTAGGGAACACAATGTACTCCTCCAGAGAGGCAGTTGGCAATTTACATCCTGCCCATCAGCATAACAAGGCTCCCTGTTCTCCAGGGCCTCTCTTGCCTTTCTAGTTTTTACACATTTTGTGGATGTCCCTTTTGAGCGGTGGGAAGTGATACTTCTTTGTAGTGCAGATTTGCATTGCCCACTTGATTGCTTGGCCAAAAAGGGCGTATGCGTTTTCTCCTGAATATATTCAGGAGAAAACGCATACGCCCTTTATGGCCAAGTGCATCATTGTCGAGGTTGTGCCCCTCTTCCTGTGCTTTAAAGGCGATTCCAACGTACCTCTTGAAATCTGTTTCCTGCTATTCTGCCTCGCTTTCAAGTCCGCCTCGTTGCCTTCCCTCAACAGATTTTTGGACGATAGTTGTCCTTTATTACTCGGCCAGTTTGTGAAATGCTGTGCCCCTGAGCTCCATTTTTCAACTCGTTTTTGGTGAGCTGACCGCAAGTCCAAAATTTTGGTTCAGGACCTATGCTGGGTCCAGGTGGGGGGCTGAGACTTTGGTTAATTCTTCTTCCTGTCAGGAAATTACAGTGATATGTCCCGTCCAAATGCCTAAGAGCTACTCTCTCATTGGTTCTCCCTCTTCCCTTTCATCCTCTGCCAAATTGGCAACCTGTGCGAACCAGGAGGTTAAAGGGGCTGTCTCTCCAAGTTGGGAGGTTGATATAAAGCAGATGGAAAGTCAAACCGGAGCACCAGGAGAGGGAATATTCGTTGAGTTTTAGAAACCTTTCGTATTCACAGTGTGTCCGTTCTCTAGGTTTCCCGTACATGTTATAGCTGTAGTAATATTCCCTTCAACCTGGAGAGTTGGGACCCATGGAATGGGTGCCAGGCATTTGTGCTTTAATGGGTCTGCATTTGCTCACCCAATCTCACCAATCGTCTCAGTCCCAGGTGTCCCTCCTTATGCCACATCCAGCTGTCATTGTAGATAGGGTCATTCAAGGTTTCATCAGAGACCCTGAAGGAATTGTAAAGAATTTCCCAGTTTTTTTGTTTTGTTTTTGAAATTCCTTTTTATAGTGGGTTTGAGCTGATTCTCGCTGTCATGTTTATGCCAGTTTAGACACACTTGATTCCCTTACGGAGACATATCAATCCATAGGTTTTAAGATTCTTACTAGTCAGATATATTCCTCTGCCGGAAATATGGGGTTTTGAGTCCCTTTCACTGAGGAAGGTGTAGGTCTTGTCTATTCCATAGTTGGTTTTTGGAACGGTACCTGTGCTTATATCAAACTCTGGTTTTATGCATCACACCACCTCTCCTTCCCCCTTAAGCAGGCATAAGAGTGTTTTCTAAATGTGAGACACTGTTCTCTTTCCTAACTCAGTTCAAGTGTAGCCATGTTTACAGGATCTTCATAAGTGATATCTTATGATAAGTTTCTTTTTCTGTGTGACTTATTTCACTTAGAATCATCCTACCTGAATCCACCGATTTTGCTGCTACTGGTCTTATGACATTGATTTCATGGCTGAGGGATATTCCATCGTACGTAAGTACCACAATTTTTTGAACCATTTTTATATTTCCTGGGATATTTAAGGTGTACCCAAGTTGAGGTCCTTGTAAGCAGTGCAGCCCTAAATTTTGGGGTGGCTCTGTCTTATTGATTTTCAGTTTTCCCAAGGTATATTCCCTAGACTGGAAGTGCCCTTGGCTCTGTAGCTCTGTTGTTTACTTGTTTTAGGGAGCACAATGCACTCCTTCAGGGAGGCAGTTGGCAATTTACATCCCGCCCATTAGCATAACAAGGCTCCCTGTTCTCCAGGGCCTGTCTTGCCTTTCTGGCTTTTACACATTTTGTGGATGTCCCTTTTGACCGGTGGGAAGTGATACTTCTTTGTAGTGCAGATTTGCATTGCCTGCTTGCTTGCTTGGCCAAAAAGGGCGTATGCGTTTTCTCCTGAATATATTCAGGAGAAAACGCATACGCCCTTTTTGGCCAAGTGCATCATTGTTGAAGTTGTGCCCCTCTTCCTGTGCTTTAAAGGCGATTCCAACGTACCTCTTGAAATCTGTTTCCTGCTATTCTGCCTCGCATTCAAGTGCGCCTCGTTGCCTTCCCTCAACAGATTTTTGGACGATAGTTGTCCTTTATTACTCGGCCAGTTTGTGAATTGCTGTGCCCCTGAGCTCCATTTTTCAACTCGTTTTTGGTGAGCTGACCGCAAGTCCAAAATTTTGGTTCAGGACCTATGCTGGTTCCCGGTGGGGGGCTGAGACTTTGGATAATTCTTCTTCCTGCCAGGAAATTACAGTGATATGTGCCCGTCCAAGTGCCTAACAGCTACTCTCTCATTTGTTCTCCCTCTTCCCTTTCATCCTCTGCCAAATTGGCAACCTGTGCGAACCAGGAGGTTAAAGGGGCTGTCTCTCCAAGTTGGGAGGTTGATAGTAAAGCAGATGGAAAGTCAAACCGGAGCACCAGGAGAGGGACTATTCATTGAGTTTTAGAAACCTTTCGTATTCACAGTGTGTCCGTTCTCTAGGTTTCCCGTACATGTTATAGCTGTAGTAATATTCCCTTCAACCTGGAGAGTTGGGACCCATGGACTGGGTGCCAGGCATTTGTGCTTTAATGGGTCTGCATTTGCTCACCCAATCTCACCAATCGTCTCAGTCCCAAGTGTCCCTCCTTATGCCACATCCAGCTGTCTTTGTAGATAGAGTCATTCCAGGTTTCATCAGAGACCCTGAAGAAATTGTAAAGAATTTCCCAGTTTTTTTGTTTTGTTTTTGAAATTCCTTTTTATAGTGGGTTTGAGCTGATTCTCGCTGTCATGTTTATGCCAGTGTAGACACACTTGATTCCCTTACGGAGACATATAAATCCATAGGTTTTAAGATTCTTACTAGTCAGATATATTCCTCTGCCGGAAATATGGGGTTTTGAGTCCCTTTCACTGAGGAAGGTGTAGGTCTTGTCTATTCCATAGTTGGTTTTTGGAACGGTACCTGTGCTTATATCAAACTCTGGTTTTATGCATCACACCACCTCTCCTTCCCCCTTAAGCAGGCATAAGTGTGTTTTCTAAATGTGAGACACTGTTCTCTTTCCTAACTCAGTTCAAGTGTAGCCATGTTTACAGGATCTTCATAAGTGATATCTTATGATAAGTTTCTTTTTCTGTGTGACTTATTTCACTTAGAATCATCGTACCTGAATCCACCCATTTTGCTGCTACTGGTCTTATGACATTGATTTCATGGCTGAGGGATATTCCATCGTACGTAAGTACCACAATTTTTTGAACCATTTTTATATTTCCTGGGATATTTAAGGTGTACCCAAGTTGAGGTCCTTGTAAGCAGTGCAGCCCTAAATTTTGGGGTGGCTCTGTCTTATTGATTTTCAGTTTTCCCAAGGTATATTCCCTAGACAGGAAGTGCCCTTGGCTCTGTAGCTCTGTTGTTTACTTGTTTTAGGGAGCACAATGCACTCCTTCAGGGAGGCAGTTGGCAATTTACATCCCGCCCATTAGCATAACAAGGCTCCCTGTTCTCCAGGGCCTGTCTTGCCTTTCTGGCTTTTACAAATTTTGTGGATGTCCCTTTTGACCGGTGGGAAGTGATACTTCTTTGTAGTGCAGATTTGCATTGCCCGCTTGCTTGCTTGGCCAAGTGCATCATTGTCGAAGTTGTGCCCCTCTTCCTGTGCTTTAAAGGCGATTCCAACGTACCTCTTGAAATCTGTTTCCTGCTATTCTGCCTCGCATTCAAGTGCGCCTCGTTGCCTTCCCTCAACAGATTTTTGGACGATAGTTGTCCTTTATTACTCGGCCAGTTTGTGAATTGCTGTGCCCCTGAGCTCCATTTTTCAACTCGTTTTTGGTGAGCTGACCGCAAGTCCAAAATTTTGGTTCAGGACCTATGCTGGTTCCCGGTGGGGGGCTGAGACTTTGGATAATTCTTCTTCCTGCCAGGAAATTACAGTGATATGTGCCCGTCCAAGTGCCTAACAGCTACTCTCTCATTGGTTCTCCCTCTTCCCTTTCATCCTCTGCCAAATTGGCAACCTGTGCGAACCAGGAGGTTAAAGGGGCTGTCTCTCCAAGTTGGGAGGTTGATAGTAAAGCAGATGGAAAGTCAAACCGGAGCACCAGGAGAGGGACTATTCGTTGAGTTTTAGAAACCTTTCGTATTCACAGTGTGTCCGTTCTCTAGGTTTCCCGTACATGTTATAGCTGTAGTAATATACCCTTCAACCTGGAGAGTTGGGACCCATGGAATTGGTGCCAGGCATTTGTGCTTTAATGGGTCTGCATTTGCTCACCCAATCTCACCAATCCTCTCAGTCCCAAGTGTCCAGCCTTATGCCACATCCAGCTGTCATTGTAGATAGGGACATTCCAGGTTTCATCAGAGACCCTGAAGGAATTGTAAAGAATTTCCCAGTTTTTTTTGTTTTGTTTTTGAAATTCCTTTTTATAGTGGGTTTGAGCTGATTCTCGCTGCCATGTTTATGCCAGTCTAGGCACACTTGATTCCCTTACGGACACATATCAATACATAGGTTTTAAGATTCTTACTAGTCAGATATATTCCTCTGAGGGAAATATGGGGTTTTGAGTCCCTTTCACTGAGGAAGGTGTAGGTCTTGTCTATTCCATAGTTGGTTTTTGGAACGGTACCTGTGCTTATATCAAACTCTGGTTTTATGCATCACCCCACCTCTCCTTCCCCCTTAAGCAGGCATAAGAGTGTTTTCTAAATGTGAGACACTGTTCTCTTTCCTAACTCAGTTCAAGTGTAGCCATGTTTACAGGATCTTCATAAGTGATATCTTATGATAAGTTTCTTTTTCTGTGTGACTTATTTCACTTAGAATCATCGTACCTGAATCCACCCATTTTGCTGCTACTGGTCTTATGACATTGCTTTCATGGCTGAGGGATATTCCATAGTACGTAAGTACCACAATTTTTTGAACCATTTTTATATTTCCTGGGATATTTAAGGTGTACCCAAGTTGAGGTCCTTGTAAGCATTGCAGCCCTAAATTTTGGGGTGGCTCTGTCTTATTGATTTTCAGTTTTCCCAAGGTATATTCCCTAGACTGGAAGTGCCCTTGGCTCTGTAGCTCTGTTCTTTACTTGTTTTAGGGAACACAATGCACTCCTCCAGAGAGGCAGTTGGCAATTTACATCCCGCCCATCAGCATAACAAGGCTCCCTGTTCTCCAGGGCCTGTCTTGCCTTTCTGGTTTTTACACATTGTGTGGATGTCCCTTTTGACCGGTGGGAAGTGCTACTTCTTTGTAGTGCAGATTTGCATTGCCCGCTTGCTTGCTTGGCCAAAAAGGGCGTATGCGTTTTCTCCTGAATATATTCAGGAGAAAACGCATACGCCCTTTTTGGCCAAGTGCATCATTGTCGAAGTTGTGCCCCTCTTCCTGTGCTTTAAAGGCGATTCCAACGTACCTCTTGAAATCTGTTTCCTGCTATTCTTCCTCGTTCTCAAGTCCGCCTCGTTGCCTTCCCTCAACAGATTTTTGGACGATAGTTGTCCTTTATTACTCGGCCAGTTTGTGAATTGCTGTGCCCCTGAGCTCCATTATTCAACTCGTTTTTGGTGAGCTGACCGCAAGTCCAACATTTTGGTTCAGGACCTATGCTGGTTCCCGGTGGGGGGCTGAGACTTTGGATAATTCTTCTTCCTGCCAGGAAATTACAATGATATGTGCCCGTCCAAGTGCCTAACAGCTACTCTCTCATTGGTTCTCCCTCTTCCCTTTCATCCTCTGCCAAATTGGCAACCTGTGCGAACCAGTAGGTTAAAGGGGCTGTCTCTCCAAGTTGGGAGGTTGATAGTAAAGCAGATGGAAAGTCAAACCGGAGCACCAGGAGAGGGACTATTCGTTGAGTTTTAGAAACCTTTCGTATTCACAGTGTGTCCGTTCTCTAGGATTCCCGTACATGTTATAGCTGTAGTAATATTCCCTTCAACCTGGAGAGTTGGGACCCATGGAATGGGTGCCAGGCATTATTGCTTTAAAGGGTCTGCATTTGCTCACCCAATCTCACCCATCGTCTCAGTCCCAAGTGTCCCTCCTTATGCCACATCCAGCTGTCATTGTAGATAGGGTCATTCCAGGTTTCATCAGAGACCCTGAAGTAATTGTAAAGACTTTCCCAGTTTTTTTTTGTTTTGTTTTTAAATTCCTTTTCATAGTGGGTTTGAGCTGATTCTCGGTGCCATGTTTATGCCAGTCTAGACACACTTGATTCCCTCACGGAGACATATCAATACATAGGTTTTAAGATTCTTACTAGTCAGATATATTCCTCTGCGGGAAATATGGGGTTTTGATTCCCTTTCACTGAGGAAGGTGTAGGTCTTGTCTATTCCATAGTTGGTTTTTGGAACGGTACCTGTGCTTATATCAAACTGTGGTTTTATGCATCACCCCACCTCTTCTTCCCCCTTAAGCAGGCATAAGAGTGTTTTCTAAATGTGAGACACTGTTCTCTTTCCTAACTCAGTTCAAATGTAGCCATGTTTACAGGATCTTCATAAGTGATATCTTATGATAAGTTTCTTTTTCTGTGTGACTTATTTCACTTAGAATCATCGTACCTGAATCCACCCATTTTGCTGCTACTGGTCTTATGACATTGATTTCATGGCTGAGGGATATTCCATCGTACGTAAGTACCACAATTTTTTGAACCATTTTTATATTTCCTGGGATATTTAAGGTGTACCCAAGTTGAGGTCCTTGTAAGCAGTGCAGCCCTAAATTTTGGGGTGGCTCTGTCTTATTGATTTTCAGTTTTCCCAAGGTATATTCCCTAGACTGGAAGAGCACTTGGTTCTGTAGCTCTGTTCTTTACTTGTTTTAGGGAACCCAATACACTCCTCCAGAGAGGCAGTTGGCAATTTACATCCCGCCCATCAGCATAACAAGGCTCCCTGTTCTCCAGGGCCTGTCTTGCCTTTCTGGTTTTTACACATTTTGTGGATGTCCCTTTTGACCGGTGGGAAGTGATACTTCTTTGTAGTGTGGATTTGCATTGCCCGCTTGCTTGCTTGGACAACAATGGCGTATGCGTTTTCTCCTGAATATATTCAGGAGAAAACACTTAACGCCCTTTTTGGCCAAGTGCATCATTGTCGAAGTTGTGCCCCTCTTCCTGTACTTTAAAGGCGATTCCAACGTACCTCTTGAAATCTGTTTCCTGCTATTCTGCCTGGCTTTCAAGTCCGCCTCGTTGCCTTCCCTCAACAGATTTTTGGACGATAGTTGTCCTTTATTACTCGGCCAGTTTGTGAATTGCTGTGCCCCTGAGCACCATTTTTCAACTCGTTTTTGGTGAGCTGACCGCAAGTCCAAAATTTTGGTTCAGGACCTATGCTGGATCCCGGTGGGTTGCTGAGACTTTGGTTAATTCTTCTTCCTGCCGGGAAATTACAGTGATATGCGCCCGTTCAAATGCCTAACAGCTACTCTCTCATTGGTTCTCCCTCTTCCCTTTCATCCTCTGCCAAATTGGCAACCTGTGCGAACCAGTAGGTTAAAGGGGCTGTCTCTCCAAGTTGGGAGGTTGATAGTAAAGCAGATGGAAAGTCAAACCGGAGCACCAGGAGAGGGACTATTTGTTGAGTTTTAGAAACCTTTCGTATTCACAGTGTGTCCGTTCTCTAGGTTTCCCGAACATGTTATAGCTGTAGTAATATTCCCTTCAACCTGGAGAGTTGGGACCCATGGAATGGGTGCCAGGCATTATTGCTTTAAAGGGTCTGCAATTGCTCACCCAATCTCACCAATCCTCTCAGTCCCAAGTGTCCAGCCTTATGCCACATCCTGCTGTCGTGGTAGATATGGTCATTCTAAGTTTCATCAGAGACCCTTAAGGAATTGTAAAGAATTTCACAGTTTTTTTGTTTTGTTTTTAAATTCCTTTTTATAGTGGGTTTGAGCTGATTCTCGCTGCCATGTTTATGCCACTCTAGACACACTTGATTCCCTTACGGAGACATATCAATACATAGGTTTTAAGATTCTTACTAGTCAGATATATTCCTCTGCCGGAAATATGGGGTTTTGAGTCCCTTTCACTGAGGAAGGTGTAGGTCTTGTCTATTCCATAGTTGGTTTTTGGAACGGTACCTGTGCTTATATCAAACTCTGGTTTTATGCATCACCCCACCTCTCCTTCCCCCTTAAGCAGGCATAAGAGTGTTTTCTAAATGTGAGACACTGTTCTCTTTCCTAACTCAGTTCAAGTGTAGCCATGTTTACAGTATCTTCATAAGTGATATCTTATGATAAGTTTCTTTTTCTGTGTGACTTATTTCACTTAGAATCATCGTACCTGAATCCACTCATTTTGCTGCTACTGGTCTTATGACATTGATTTCATGGCTGAGGGATATTCCATCGTACGTAAGTACCACAATTTTTTGGACCATTTTTATATTTCCTGGGATATTTAAGGTGTACCCAAGTTGAGGTCCTTGTAAGCATTGCAGCCCTAAAATTTGGGGTGGCTCTGTCTTATTGATTTTCAGTTTTCCCAAGGTATATTCCCTAGACTGGAAGTGCCCTTGGCTCTGTAGCTCTGTTCTTTACTTGTTTTAGGGAACACAGTGTACTCCTCCAGAGAGGCAGTTGGCAATTTACATCCCGCCCATCAGCATAACAAGGCTCCCTGTTCTCCAGGGCCTGTCTTGCCTTTCTGGTTTTTACACATTGTGTGGATGTCCCTTTTGACCGGTGGGAAGTGCTACTTCTTTGTAGTGCAGATTTGCATTGCCCGCTTGCTTGCTTGGCCAAAAAGGGCGTATGCGTTTTCTCCTTAATATATTCAGGAGAAAACGCATACGCCCTTTTTGGCCAAGTGCATCATTGTCGAAGTTGTGCCCCTCTTCCTGTGCTTTAAAGGCGATTCCAACGTACCTCTTGAAATCTGTTTCCTGCTATTCTGCCTCGCTTTCAAGTCCGCCTCGTTGCCTTCCCTCAACAGATTTTTGGACGATAGTTGTCCTTTATTACTCGGCCAGTTTGTGAATTGCTGTGCCCCTGAGCTCCATTTTTCAACTCGTTTTTGGTGAGCTGACCGCAAGTCCAAAATTTTGGTTCAGGACATATGCTGGTTCCCGCCGGGGGTCTGAGACTTTGGATAATTCTTCTTCCTGCCAGGAAATTACAGTGATATGTGCCCGTCCAAGTGCCTAACAGCTACTCTCTCATTGGTTCTCCCTCTTCCCTTTCATCCTCTGCCAAATTGGCAACCTGTGCGAACCAGGAGGTTAAAGGGGCTGTCTCTCCAAGTTGGGAGGTTGATAGTAAAGCAGATGGAAAGTCAAACCGGAGCACCAGGAGTGGGACTATTCGTTGAGTTTTAGAAACCTTTCGTATTCACTGTGTGTCCGTTCTCTAGGTTTCCCTTACATGTTATAGCTGTAGTAATATTCCCTTCAACCTGGAGAGTTGGGACCCATGGAATGGGTGCCAGGCATTATTGCTTTAAAGGGTCTGCATTTGCTCACCCAATCGCACCAATCGTGTCAGTCCCAAGTGTCCCGCCTTATGCCACATCCAGCTGTCGTTGTAGATAGGGTCATTCCAAGTTTCATCACAGACACTGAAGTAATTGTAAAGAATTTCCCAGTTTTTTTTGTTTTGTTTTTAAATTCCTTTTCATAGTGGGTTTGAGCTGATTCTCGGTGCCATGTTTATGCCAGTCTAGACACACTTGATTCCCTCATGGAGACATATCAATACATAGGTTTTAAGATTCTTACTAGTCAGATATATTCCTCTGCGGGAAATATGGGGTTTTGAGTCCCTTTCACTGAGGAAGGTGTAGGTCTTGTCTATTCCATAGCTGGTTTTTGGAACGGTACCTGTGCTTATATCAAACTGTGGATTTATGCATCACCCCACCTCTCCTTCCCCCTTAAGCAGGCATAAGGGTGTTTTCTAAATGTGAGACACTGTTCTCTTTCCTAACTCAGGTCAAATGTAGCCATGTTTACAGGATCTTCATAAGTGATATCTTATGATAAGTTTCTTTTTCTGTGTGACTTATTTCACTTAGAATCATCGTACCTGAATCCACCCATTTTGCTGCTACTGGTCTTATGACATTGATTTCATGGCTGAGGGATATTCCATCGTACGTAAGTACCACAATTTTTTGAACCATTTTTATATTTCCTGGGATATTTAAGGTGTACCCAAGTTGAGGTCCTTGTAAGCAGTGCAGCCCTAAATTTTGGGGTGGCTCTGTCTTATTGATTTTCAGTTTTCCCAAGGTATATTCCCTAGACTGGAAGTGCCCTTGGCTCTGTAGCTCTGTTCTTTACTTGTTTTAGGGAACACAATGCACTCCTCCAGAGAGGCAGTTGGCAATTTACATCCCGCCCATCAGCATAACAAGGCTCCCTGTTCTCCAGGACCTGTCTTGCCTTTCTGGTTTTTACACATTTTGTGGATGTCTGTTTTGACCGGTGGGAAGTGCTACTTCTCTGTAGTGCAGATTTGCATTGCCCGCTTGCTTGCTTGGCCAAAATGTGCATATGCGTTTTCTCCTGAATATATTCAGGAGAAAACGCATATGCCCTTTTTGGCCAAGTGCATCATTGTCGAAGTTGTGCCCCTCTTCCTGTGCTTTAAAGGCGATTCCAACGTACCTCTTGAAATCTGTTTCCTGCTATTCTGCCTCGCTTTCAAGTCCGCCTCGTTGCCTTCCCTCAACAGATTTTTGGACGATAGTTGTTCTTTATTACTCGGCCAGTTTGTGAATTGCTGTGCCCCTGAGCTCCATTTTTCAACTCGTTTTTTGTGAGCTGAACGCAAGTCCAAAATTTTGGTTCAGGACCTATACTGGTTCCCGGTGGGTGGCTGAAACTTTTGTTAATTCTTCTTCCTACCGGGAAATTAGAGTGACATGTGCCCGTCCAAATACCTAACAGCTACTCTCTCATTGGTTCTCCCTCTTCCCTTTCATCCTCTGCCAAATTGGCAACCTGTGCGAACCAGCAGGTTAAAGTGGCTGTCTCTTCAAGTTGGGAGACTGATAATAAAGCAGTTGGAAAGTCAAACCGGAGCACCAGGAGAGGGACTATTCTTTGAGTTTTAGAAACCTTTCGTCTTCACAGTGTGTCCGTTCTCTAGGTTTTCCGTACATGTTATAGCTCTAGTAATAGTTCCTTCAACCTGGAGAGTTGAGACCCATGGAATGGGTGCCACATATTATTGTTTTAAAGGGTCTGCATTTGCTCACCCACTCTCACCAACCCTCTCAGTCCCAAGTGTCCAGCCTTATGCCACATCCAGGTGTCGTTGTAGATAGGGTCATTCCAGGTTTCATCAGAGACCCTGAAGGAATTGTAAAGAATTTCACTGTTTTTTGTTTTGTTTTTGAATTTCCTTTTCTAGTGGGTTTGAGCCGATTCTCGCTGCCATGTTTATGCCAGTCTAGACACACTTGATTCCCTTACGGAGACATATCAATACATAGTTTTTAAGATTCTTACTAGTAAGATATATTCCTCGGCTGGAAATATGGGGTTTTGAGTCCCGTTCACAGAGGAAGTAGTAGGTCTTGTGTATTCTGTATTTGCATTATGGAACCGTACCTGTGCTAATATCAAACTCTGGTTTTATTCATCACCCCACCTCTGCTTTCCCCTTAAGCATGCATAAGAGTGTTTTCTAAATATGAGACTCTGTTCCCTTTCCTAATTCCTTCCATGTGTAGCCATGTTTATAAACCCGTCATAAGTGATATCTTATGATAAGTTTATTTTTCTGTGTGATTTTTTCAGTTAGAATCATCGTACATGAATCCCTTCATTATGCTGCTACTGGCCTTATGACATTGACTTCATGGCTGTGGGATATTCCATCATACGTATGTACCACAATTTCTTTACCATTTTTGTCTTTCCTGGTATTTATAAGGTGTCCCGAAGTCGAGGTTCTTGTAAGCAGTGCTGCCATAAATTTTGGGGTGGCTGTGTCTTATTGATTTTCAATTTTCCCAAGGTATATTCCCGTGACTGGAAGTGCCTTAGGTTGTGAAGCACTGTTGTTAATTCTTTTTGGGAACACAATGCACTCCTCCAGAGTGGCTGTTGGCAATTTACATCCCACCCATCCGCATAACAAGGCTCCCTGTTCTCCAGATCCTGTCTTGCCTTTCGTGTTTTTACACATTTTACGGATGTCCCTTTTGACCGGTTGGAAGTGATACTTCTTTGTAGTGCAGATTTGCATTGTGCGGTTGCTTGGTTGGCCAAAATGGGTGTATGCGTTTTCTCCTGAATATATTCAGGAGAAAACGCATGCACCCTTTATGGACAATTCCATAATTGTCGAAGTTGTGATGCTTTTCCTGTGTTTAAAGGCGATTCCAATGTACTTCTGGAAATCTGTTTCATGCACTTCTGCCTCATTTTCAAGTCCGCCTCATGGCTTTCTCTCAACAGACTTTTGGAAGAGAGTAGTCCTTTATAACTCTGCAAGTTAGTGAATTGCTGTGCCCCTGAGTTCCATTTTTCAACTTGCGTTTTTGTGAGCTGATTGCCAATCCACAATTTTGCTTCAGGACCTATACTGGTTCCATTGGGGGGGCTGGCTCAGAGTTTGTTAATTCTTCTTCGTGACGGGAATTTAGAGTGACATGTGGCCTTCCAAATGCCTACAGCTACCTCTAATTGTTTCTCCCTCTTCCCTTATATCCTCTACACAACGTGCCAACTGTGCGAACCAGGATGTTATAGGTGCTGAATCTCCAATTTGGGAGATTGATACTAAAGCAGTTGGAATGTCAAACTGGTGCACAAGGAGAGAAAAAAATTAGTAGAGTTTTAGAAACCTTTCACCATCAGATGGTGTCCATTCTCGAGGTTTCCCATACATGTTATAACTGTAGTGATATTCCCTTCTACCTGGAGAGTTGGGACCCATAGAATGGGTGCCAGGTATTATTGCTTTAAACGGTCTGCATTTTCTCACCCAATCTCACCAATCCTCTCAGTCCCAAGTGACCAGCCTTATGCCACATCCAGCTGTCGTTGTAGATAGGGTCATTCTAAGTTTCATCAGAACCCCTGAAGGTATTGTGTAAGAATTTCACTGTTTATTTGTTTTGTTTTGAAATTCATTTTTATAGTGGGTTTGAGCTGATTCTCTCTGCCGTGTTTATGTCATTCTAGACACACTTGGTTACCTTATGGAGACATATAAATACATAGGTTTTAAGATTCTTACTAGTCAGATATACTACTCTGCGGGGAATAGGGGTGTTGAACCCCGTTCAGTAAGGAAAGAGTAGGTCTTGTCTATTTTGTATTTGGATTATGCAACCGTACCTGTGCTAATATCAAACTCTGGTTTTATGCATCACCCCACCTCTCCTTTCCTCTTGAGCAGGCATAAGAGTGTTTTCAAAATATGAGACTCTTCTCTTTCCTAATTCAGTTCATGTGTAGCCATGTTTACAAGACCTTCATAAGTGATATCTTATGATAAGTTTCTTTTTCTGTGTGACTTATTTCAGTTAGAGTCATCGTACATGAATCCACTCATTATGCTGCTACTGGCCTTATGACATTGATTTCATGGCTGAGGGATATTCCATCGTACGTATGTACCACAATTTCTTTACTATTTTTGTCTTTACTGGGATATTTAAGGTGTCCCGAAGTCGAGGTTCTTGTAAGCAGTGCTGCCCTATATTTTGGGTTGGCTGGGTCTTATTGATTTTCAATTTCCCCAAGGTATATTCCCATGACTGGAAGTGCCTTAGGTTGTTAAACTCTGTTGTTTAATTCTTTTAGGGAACACAATGCACTCCTCCAGAGTGGCTGTTGGCAATCTACATCCCACCCATCAGCATAACAAGGCTCCCTGTTCTCTAGAGCCCCTCTTGCCTTTCTGGTTTTTACACATTTTACGGATATCCCTTTTGAGTGGTAAGAAGTGATACTTCTTTGTAGTGCAGATTTGCATTGTGCGGTTGCTTGGTTGGCCAAAATGGGTGTATGCATTTTCTCCTGAATATATTCAGGAGAAAACGCATGCACCCTTTATGGACAATTCCATAATTGTCGAAGTTGTGATGCTTTTCCTGTTTTTAAAGGCGATTCCAATGTACTTCTGGAAATCTGTTTCGTGCAAATCTCCCTCATTTTCAAGTCCGCCTCATGGCCTTTCCTCAACAGATTTTTGGAAGAGAGTAGTCCTGTATAACTCTGCAAGTTAGTGAATTGCTGTGCCCCTGAGCTCCATTTTTCAACTTGTGTTTTTGTGAGCTGACCGCAAACCCACAATTTTGCTTCAGGACCTATACTAGTTATGGGGGTGGGGCAGGCTGAGAGTTTGGTTAATTCTTCTTCGTGACGGGAAATTAGAGTGACATGTGGCCGTCCAAATGCCTACAGCTACTCTCTCATTGGTTCTCCCTCTTCCCTTATATCCTCTGCACAATGTGCCAACTGTGCGAACCAGGAGGTTATAGGGGCTGACTCTCCAAGTTGGGAGATTGATATTAAAGCAGTTGGAATGTCAAGCTGCAGCACATGGAGGGAAAAAAATTAGTAGAGTTTTAGAAACCTTTCACCATCAGAGGGTGTCCATTCTCTAGGTTTCCCATACATGTTATAACTGTAGTGATATTCCCTTCTACCTGGAGAGTTGGGAACCATGGAATCAGTGGCAGGCATTATTGCTTTAAAGCGTCTGCATTTTCTCACCCAATCTCACCAATCCTCTCAGTCCCAGGTGAACAACCTTATGCCACATCCAGCTGTTGTTGTAGATAGGGTCATTCCAAGTTTCATCAGAACCCCTGAAGGTGTTGTGTAAGAATTTCACTGTTTCTTTGTTTTGTTTTGAAATTCCTTTTTATAGTGGGTTTGAGCTGATTCTCACTGCCGTGCTTATGTCATTCTAGACACACTTGGTTCCCTTATGGAGACATATCAATATATAGGTTTTAAGATCCTTACTAGTCAGATATATTTCTCTGTGGGTAATAGGGGTGTTGAGTCCCATTCACCAAGGAAGGAGTCGGGCTTGTCTCTTCTGTATTTGGATTATGGAACGGTACCTGTGTTAATATCAAACTCTGGTTTTGTGTGTCTCCCCACCTCTCCTTCCCCCTTAAGCAAGCATAAGAGTGTTTTCTAAATCTGAGACTCTGTTCTCTTTCCTAATTCAGTTCATATTTAGCCAGGTTTACATTCCCTTCATAAGTGATATCTTATATCAGAATGCACCATGGCCCTTGTCATAATAATGCTCCATGACCCCTGTCAACACAATGCTCCATTCCCTGGTTATCACAATGCTCCATGTCCCTTGTCATAACAATTCTCCACGTATTTGTCATCACAATGCTACATTACACTTCTCATCACAAAGTTACATGCTCGTTTCATCACAATTCTCCATGCACTTGTCATTGCAATGTTCCATGACCCCTGTCATAGCAAGCTCCAAGTGTTTGTCATCACAATGCTTCACGACTTTATCATCAAAATTCTCAATGGCACTTTTCATCACAATGTTCCGTACCCTTGTCATCACAATGCTCCATGCCCTTGTCATCACAATGCTCCATGACCCCTGTCATCACAATGCTCCCTGACACCTGTCATCAAAATGCTTCATGCCCCTTGTCATTACAGTGCTCCATGATGCTCGTCATCACAATTACCCATGGTCTTCTCATCACAATGCTCCACGGTTTTGCCATCACAATGCTCCATGCCCTGGTCATCTCAAAGCTCAATGTCCCTTGTCCTCACAATTCTCCACGTCCTTGTCATCACAATGCTCCATGGCACTTCTCATCACAATGTTATATACTCTTGTCATAACAATACTCCATGCACTTGTCATCACAATGCTCCATGACCCCTGTCATAGGAAGCTCCATGCACTTGTCATCACAATGTTTCAGGACATGGACATTAAAATTATCAATGTCCCTTGTCATCTCAATGCTCCATGCGCTTATCATCACAATGCTCCTTTACCTTTGTCACAACAATCCTCCATGACACTTGGCATCACAATGCTCCGTGCTATTTTCTTCACAATGGAACATGATATATGTCATCACAATGCTCCCTGACACCTGTCTTCACAATACTCCATGACCTTGTCATCACAATGCCCCATGCCCTTGTCATCACAATGTGCCATGCCCACTGTCATCAAAATAATCCATGAAACTTGTCAGACCAAAGCTCCATGCCACCTTTCATCACAATGCTCCATGAACCCTGTCATCACAATGCACAATGCCCATCATCATAATGCTTCATGCTCTTGTCATCACAATGAAATCAAAATGCTCTATGACCTCTGTCATCACAATGCTACAAACCCTTGTGATCACAATGTTCCATAACACTTGTCATCACAATACCCCATGACGCTAGTCATCACAATTATCCATGGACTTCTCATCACAATGCCCCATGACATTTGTCATCACAATGTGCAATACACATGTCATCACAATGCTCCCTGACTCTTGCCATCAGTATGCTCCCTGAACCCTTTCATGACAAGGCTCCATGCCTTTTTCATCACAATGATCCATGCCATTTTCATCACAATGCTCCAAGACCCCTGTAATCACAATGGTCCATGCCCCTTTTCATCAGAATGCTCCATGAGACTTGTCATCACAAGGCTCCATGGTCTTCTCATCACAATGCTCCAGGACATTGTCATCAAAATGCTCCATTCCCTTATCATCACAATGCTCCATGACCCCTGTCATCACAATACTCCATGAACATTTTCAGCCCAATGCTCCATGACCTTCTCATCACAATGCTCCATGACCAATATCATCACAATGCTCCATGACCACAGTCATCACAACGCTCAATATCACCTGACAACACAATGATCCGGGACTCTTGTCATCACAATGCTCCATTCCCTAGTTATCACAATGCTCCATGACCCCTGTCATCACAATACTCCATGAACATTTTCAGCCCAATTCTCCATGACACTTGTCATCACCATGATGCATGCCCTTGTCATCCCAATGCTCCATGACCCCTGTAATCACAATGCTCCGTGACGCTTGTCATCACAGTGCTCCATGACACCTGTCATCACAATGCTCCATGCCTTTGTCAGCAAAATGCTACATGACCTTGTCATTACAATGTTCTATGCACTTGTCATCACAATACTCCATTACCATTGCCATCACAATCCTCCATGAACCTTGGGATCACATTGCTCCATGCCCTTGTCATCACAATGCTCCATGCTCCTTGAAATCAAAATGATCCATGACCTCTGTCATCACAATGCTCCAAACCCTTGTGATCACAATGTTCCATAACACTTGTCATCACAATGCTCCATGATGCCTGTCATCACAATACTCCATGCCCTTTTCATCACAATGCTCCATGACCTTTGTCATCACAATTCTCGATACACTTGTCATCACAATGCTCCCTGACACTTGTCATCAGAATGCTCCTTGAACCCTGTCACAAAAAGGCTCCATGCCTTTTTCATCAAAATGCACCATGCCGTTTTCATCCCAATGCTCCATGCCATTGTCATCAAAATACTCCACAAGCTTGTCATCAGAATGCTCCATGTCCCTTGTCATCACAATTTTCCATGCACTTGTCAGCACAATGCTCCCTGACCCTTGTCATCACAATGCTCCAAGCCATTGTCATCACAATGCTCCATTACCTTTGTCATCAGAATCCTCCATGACACTTGGCATCACAATGCTCCATGGCATTGTCATCACAATGGGCCATTACATATGTCATCACAATGCTCCCTGACACCTGTCTTCACAATAATGAATGACCTGGTCATCACAATGCTCCATGCCCTTGTCATCACAATGCGCCATTCCAACTGTCATCGCAATAAGCCATGAAACTTATTAGACCAATGCTCCATGCCCTTGTCATCACAATGCCCCATGCCCTTGTTATCACAAGGCTCCATGACCCCTGTCATCACAATGCTCCGTGACTCCAGTCATCACAAGGCTTCATGACCTTTGTCATCACAATGGTCCATGCCCTTGTCATCAACAGTCTCTGTGACCTATTTAACCACAATGCTTCATGAACATTTCATCACAATGCTCTTTGACCCTTGTCATCACAATGCTCTATGCCTTTCTCAGCACAATGCTCCATGACCCTTGTCATCACAATGCTCCATGCGCTTGTCAGCACAATGCTCCATGACTCATGTCATCACAATGCACCATGCGCTTGTCGTCACAGTGCTCCACAATCTTGTCATCACAATGCTCCATAAACCTTGTCATCACAATGCTCCATGCACTTCAAATCAAAATGCTCTCTCACCACTGATATCACAATGTTACATCACTATTCATCACAATACTCCCTCAACTCTGTCATCACAATGTTCCATGACTCCTGTCATCACAATGCTACATGCACTTATCATCACAATGTTCGATGATCCCTGACATCACAATGTTCCATAACCCCTGTCATCAAAATGCTCCATGACCCTTTTCATCAAAATGCTCCATGGCCCCTGACATCACAATGTTACATAACGCCTCTCATCAAAATGTTCCATGACCCTTTTCATCAAATTGGTCCATGACAATGTCATCACAATGCTCCCTGCCCTTCTCATCACAATGCACCACGCCCTTGTCATCAAAATGCTCCATGACTTTGTCATCACAAAGCTCCATGACCCTTGGCATCACAATGCTCCATGCCATTGTCATCACATTGTTCCATGCAATTGTCATCAAAAAGCTCCATGGTGCTTGTCATCACACTGCTCGATGCCCTTCTCATCACAATGCTCCATGCCCTTGTCATTACAATCCTCCATGACCCATGTATCACTGTGTTCCGTGCCCTTGTCATCACAGTGCTCCATGCCCACTCTCATCACAATAATCCATGAAACTTTTCAGACAAATGTTCCATGCCCTTGTCATCACAATGCTCCATTACCCCTGTCATAACAATGCTCCATGACCCCTGCCATCACAACGTTCCACGGCCTTGTCATCACAAGGCTCCATGACCCTTGTCATCACAATGCTCCAAGACCCCTGTAATCACAGTGCTACATGCCCTTGTCATCACAATGCTCCATTACCCCTGTGATAACAATGTTCCATGACCCCTGCCATCACGATGTTCCATGGCCTTGTCATCACAAGGCTCCATGACCCTTCTCATCACAATGCTCCAAGACCCCTGTAATCACAATGCTCCATGTCCGTTTTTATCTCAATGATCCATGAACCCTGTCATCACAATGCACCATGCCCATCATCATAATGCTTCAGGCTATTGTCATCACAATGAAATCAAAATTCTCCATGACCTCTGTCATAACACTGCTCCAAACCCTTAGGATCACAATATTCCATAACACTTGTCATCACAATGCCCCATGACGCTCGTCATCACAATTATCTATGGTCTTCTCATCACAATGCTCCATGACCTTTGTCATCACAATGCTCAATACACTTGTCATCAAAATGCTCCCAGACACTTGTTCTCTGTATGTTCCTTGAACCCTGTCATGACAAGGCTCCATGCCTTTTTCATCACAATGATCCATGCCTTTTTCATCACAATGCTCCAAGACACCTGTAATTACAATGCTCCATGCCCTTGTCATCACAAAGCTCAATGACGCATGTCATCAGACTGCTCCTTGGCCTTCTCATCACAATGCTCCATGCCCTTGTCATCACAATTTTCCAAGACACTCTAATCACAATGCTCCATGCCCCTTTTCATCAGTATGCTCCATGAGACTTGTCTCACAAGGCTCCATGGTTTTCTCATCACAATGCTCCAGCACCTTGTCATCACAATGCTTCACGACCTTGTCATGAAAATTTTCAATGGCCCTTGTCATCATAATGCTCCAAGCCCTAGTCATCACAATGCTCCATTATATTTGTCATCACAATCCTCCATTACATTTGGCATCACAATGCTCCATGCCATTGTCATCGCAATGGACCATGACATATGTCACCACAATGCTCCCTGACACCTGTCTTCACAATACTCCATGACCTTCTCATCACAATGCCCCATGCCCTTGTCATCACAATGCCCCATGCCCACTGTCATCACAATAATCTATTAAACTTGTCAGACCAATGCTCCATGCCCCTGTCATCACAATGCTCCATGCCCTTGTCATCACAATGCTCCATGACCCCTGTCATCACAATGCTCTGTGACTCCAGTCATCACAATGCTTCATAACATTTGTCATCACAGTGGTCCATGCCCACATCATCACAAGGCTCTGTGACCTTTGTAACCACAATACTCCATGAACTTTTCATCACAATGCTCCGTGACCCTTGTCATCACAATGCTCCATGCCTTTGTCAGAACAATGCTCCATGACCCTTGTCATCACAATGTGCCACGTGATTTTCATCACAACGGTCCACAACCTTGTCATCGTAATGCTCCATAAACCTTGTAATCACAATGCTCCATGCACTTCTCATCAAAATGCTCTCTCAACAGAGATATCACAATGTTCCATCACTAGTCATCACAATACTCCCTCACCCCTGTAATCACAATGTTCCATGACCCCTGTCATCACAATGCTACATCCCCTTATCATCACAATGTTCCATGACCCCTGACATCACAATGTTCCATAACCCCTGTCATCAAAATGCTCCATGACCCTTTTCATCCCAAAGCTCCATGACCCCTGACATCACAATGTTCTATAACCCCTGTCATCAAAATGTTCCATTACACTTTTCATCAAATTGCTGCATGACCCTGTCATCAAAATGCTCCCTGCCCTTCTCATCACAATGCACCACGCCCTTGACATCAAAATGCTCCATGACTTTTGTCATCACAAAGCTCCATAACCCTTGGAATCACAATGTTCCATGAACCCTCTCATCACATTGTTCCATGCCCTTGTCATCACAAAGCTCAATGACGCTTGTCAAAACAATGTTCGATGCCCTTCTCATCACAATGCTCCATGCCCTTGTCATTACAATCCTCCATGACCCATGGATCACAGTGTTCCGTGACCTTGTCATCACAATGCTCCATGCCCACTCTCATCACAATAATCCATGAAACTTTTCAGACCAATGCTCCATGCCCTTCTCATCACAATGCTCCATTACCCCTGTCATAACAATGCTCCATGACCCCTGCCATCACAATGTTCCACACCATT
Source organism: Hyperoodon ampullatus (assembly GCF_949752795.1). Taxonomy (NCBI): domain Eukaryota; kingdom Metazoa; phylum Chordata; class Mammalia; order Artiodactyla; family Ziphiidae; genus Hyperoodon; species Hyperoodon ampullatus. Next base: position 124,956 of record NW_027640766.1, read on the forward strand.
GTCATCACAAGGCTCCATGACCCTTGTCATCACAATGCTCCAAGACCCCTGTAATCACAATGCTCCATGCCCTTGTCATCACAAAGCTCAATGACGCATGTCATCAGAATGCTCCATGGCCTTCTCATCACAATGCTCCTTGCCCTTGTCATCACAATGCTCCAAGACCCCTGTAATCACAATGCTCCATGCCCCTTTTCATCTCAATGCTCCATGAACGCTGTCATCACAATGCACCATGCCCATCACCATAATGCTTCAGGCTATTGTCATCACAATGAAATCAAAATGCTCCATGACCTCTGTCATCACAATGCTCCAAACCCTTGTGATCACAATGTTCCATAAAACTTATCATCACAACACCCCATGACGCTCATCATCACAATTATCCATGGTCTTCTCATCACAATGCTCCATGAACTTTGTCATCACAATGCTCAATACACTTGGCATCACAATGCTCCGTGACACTTGTCGTCAGTATGCTCCTTGAACCCTGTCATGACAAGGCTCCATGCCTTTTTCATAACATTGATCCATGCCATTTTCATCACAATGCTCCATGCCCTTGTCAGCACAAAGCTCCATGACGCATGTCATCTGAATGCTCCATGGCCTTCTCATCACAATGCTCCATGCCCTTGTCATCACAATGCTCCAAGACCCCTGTAATCACAATGCTCCATGCCCCTTTTCATCAGAATGTTCCATGAGAATTGTCATCACAAGGCTCCATGGACTTCCCATCACAATGCTCCAGGACCTTGTCATCACAGTGCTCAATTCTCTTCTCATTACAATGCTCCATGACCCGTGTCATCACAATACTCCATGAACATTTTCAGCCCAATGCTTCATGACCTTCTCATCACAATGCTCCATGACCCATATCATCACAGTCCTCCATGACCACTGTCATCACAACACTCCATGACCCCTGACAACACAATGATCCGGGACTCTTGTCATCACAATGCTCCATTCCCTTGTCATCACAATGCTCCATGAACATTTTCAGCCCTATGCTCCATGACACTTGTCATCACAATGATCCATGCCCTTGTCATCCCAATGCTCCATGACCCCTGTAATCACAATGCTCCGTGACGCTTATCATCACAGTGCTCCATGACCCTTATCATCACAATTCTCCATGCCTGTGTCATCAAAATCCTACATGACCTTGTCATCACAATGCTCCATGAGCTTGTCATCACAATACTCCATTACCATTTTCATCACAATCCTCCATGAACCTTGGGATCACATTGCTCCATGCCCTTGTCATCACAATGCTCCATGCTCCTTGAAATCAAAATGGTCCATGACCTCTGTCATCACAATGCTCCAACCCCTTGTGATCACAATGTTCCATAACACTTGTCATCAAAACACTCCATGATGACTGTCATGACAATACTCCATGCACTTGTCGTCACAATGCTCCATGACCCTTGTCATCACAATTCTCAATACACTTGTCATCACAATGCTCCCTGACACTTGTCGTCAGAATATTCCTTGAACACTGTCATGAAAAGGCTCCATGCCTTTTTCATCAGAATGCTCCATGTCCTTTTCATCACAACGCTCCAGGTCATTGTCATCACAATACTCCACAAGCTTGTCATCAGAATGCTCCATGATCATTGTCTTCAGAATGATCCATGACCCCTGTCATCACAATGCTCCATACCCCTTGTCATTACAGTGTTCCATGACGCTCGTCATCACAATTATCCATGGTCTTCTCATCACAATGCTCCACGGTCTTGCCATCACAATGCTCCATGCCTTGGTCATCACGATGCTCCATGTCCCCAGTCATCACAATGCTCCATGACCCCTGTCATCACAATGCTCCATACCCCTTGTCATTACAGTGCTCCATGACGCTCGTCATCACAATTATCCATGGTCTTCTCATCACAATGCTCCACGGTCTTGCCATCACAATGCTCCATGCCCTGGTCATCACAATGCTCCATGTCCCCTGTCATCACAATTCTCCACGTTCTTGGCATCACTATGCTCCATGATAATTCTCATCACAGTGTTACATGTTTTGTCATCACAATTCTCTATGCACTTGTCATCGCAATGCTCCATGACCCCTGTCATAGCAAGCTCCATGTGATTGTCATCACAATGCTTCATGAACATGTCATCAAAATTCTCAATGGCCCTTGTTATCACAACGCTCCATGACCCTTGTCATCACAATGCTCCAAGCCCTGGTCATCAAAATGCTCCATTACCTTTGTCATCACAATCCTCCATGACACTTGGCATCACAATGCTACATTCCATTGTCATTGCAATAGACCATGACATATGTCATCACAATGCTCCCTGACACCCTTCTTCACAATACTCCATGACCTTCTCATCACAATGCTCCATGCCCTTGTCATCACAATGCGCCATGCCCACTGTCATCACAATAATCCATGAAACTTGTCAGAAAAATGCTCCATGACCCTGTCATCACAAGGCTCCATGCCCTTTCATCACAATGCTCTATGACCCCTGTCATCACAATGCTCCGTGACTCCAGTTATCACAATGCTTCATGACCTTTGTCATCACAATGGTCCATGACCTCGTCATCACAAGGCTCTGTGACCTTTGTGACCACAACACTCCATGAACATTTCATCACAATGCTCGGTGACCCTTGTCATCACAATGCTCCATGCCTTTGTCAGCACATTACTCCATGACACATGGCATCAAATGTGCCATGCGCTTGTCATCACAATGCTCCACATCGTTGTCATCACAATGCTCCACAAACCTTGTCATCACAATGCTCCATGCGTTTGTCAGCACAATGATCCATGACCCATGTCATCACAATGTGCCCTGCGTTTCTCATCACAATGCTCCACAGCCTTGTCATCACAATGCTCCATGCACCTCTCATCAAAATGCTCTCTCAGCACTGATATCACAATGTTCCATCACTAGTCAACACAATACTCCCTCCACCCTGTCATCCCAATGTTCCATGACCCTTGTCACAACAATGCTACATGCTCTTATCATCACAATGCTCCATGACCCCTGACATCACAATGTTCCATAACCCCTGTCATCACAATGCTCCATGACCCTTTTCATCACAATGCTCCATGACCCCTAACATCACAATGTTCCATAAACACTGTCATCAAAATGTTCCATGACCCTTTTCATCCAATTGCTCCATGACCCTGTCATCACAATGCTCCCTGCCCTTCTCATCACAATGCACCACGCTCTTGTCATCAAAATGCTCCATGGCCTATGTCATCACAAAGCTCCATGACCCTTGGAATCACAATGCTCCATGCCATTGTCATCACAAAGCTCCATGAAACCTCTCATCACATTGCTCCATGCCGTTGTCATCACAAAGCTCCATGACGCTTGTCATCACAATGCTCTATGCCCTTGTCATTGCAATCCTCCATGACACATGTATCACTGTGTTCCGTGCCCTTGTCATCACAATGCTCCATGCTCACTCTCATCACAATAATCCATGAAACTTTTCAGACCAATGCTCCATGCCCTTGTCATCACAATGCTCCATTACACCTGTCATAACAATGCTCCATGACCCCTGCCATCACAATGTTCTACGGCCTTGTCATCACAAGACTCCATGGCCGTTGTCATCACAATGCTCCAAGACCCCTGTAATCACAATGCTCCATGCCCATGTCATCACAAAGCTCCCTGACGCATGTCATCAGAATGCTCCATGGCCTTCTCATCACAATACTCCATGCCCTTGTCATCACAATGCTCCAAGACCCTTGTTATTACAATGATCCATGCCTCTTTGCATCTCAATGCTCCATGAACCCTGTCATCACAATGCACCATGCACATCATCATAATGCTTCATGCTATTGTCATCACAATGAAATCAAAATTCTCCATGACCTCTCTCATCACAATGCTCCAAACCCTTGTGAACACAATGTTCCATAACACTTGTCATCACAACGCCCCATGACGCTGGTCATCACAATTATCCATATACTTCTCATCACAATGCTCCATGACCTTTGTCATCACAATTCTCAATACACTTGTCATCACAATGCTCCCTGATACTTGTCATCAGTATGCTCATTGAACCCTGTCATGACAAGTCTCCATGCCTTTTTCATCACAATGATCCATGCCCTTTTCATCACAATGCTCCATGCCATTGTCATCACAATACTCCACAAGCTTGTCATCAGAATGCTCCGTGACACTTTTCATCTCAATGATCCATGACCCCTGTCATCACAATGCTCCATGACACCTGTCATCACAATGCTCCATGCCCCTTGTCATTACAGTGCTCCATGATGTTCGTCATCACAATTATCCATGGTCTTCTCATCACAGTGCTCCACGGTCTTGCCATCACAGTGCTCCATGCCCTGGTCATCACAATGCTCCATGTCCCCAGTCATCACAATGCTCCATGACCCCTGTCATCACAATGCTCCATACCGCTTGTCATTACAGTGCTCCATGACACTCGTAATCACAATTGTCCATGGTCTTCTCATCACAGTCCTCCACGACCTTGCCATCAAAATGCTCCATGACCCTTGTCATCACAATGCTCCATGACCACTGTCATAACAATGCTCCATGACCCCTGTCATCACAAGGCTCCATACCACTTGTCATTACAGTGCTCCATGACGCTCCTCATCACAATTATCCATGGTCTTCTCATCACAATGCTCCACCGTCTTGCCATCACAGTGCTCCATGCCTTGGGCATCACAATGCTCCATGTCCCCGGTCATCACAATGCTCCATGACCACTGTCATCACAATTATCCATGATCTTCTCATCATAGTGCTCCACGACCTTGCCATCACAGGGCTCCATGCCCTGGTCATCACAATTCTCCATGTCCCCAGTCATCACAATGCTCCATGTCCCCGGTCATCACAATGCTCCATGACCACTGTCATCACAATGCTCTATACCCCTTGTCATAACAGTGCTCCATGACGCTCGTCATCACAATTATCCATGGTCTTCTCATCACAGTGCTCCACGGTCTTGCCATCACAATGCTCCATGCACTGGTCATCACAATGCTCCATGTCCCCTGTCATCACAATTCTCCACGTTCTTGGCATCACTATGCTCCATGATACTTCTCATCACAGTGTTACATGTTTTGTCATCACAATTCTCTATGCACTTGTCATCGCAATGCTCCATGACCCCTCTCATAGCAAGCTCCATGTGATTGTCATCACAATGCTTCATGAACATGTCATCAAAATTCTCAATGGCCCTTGTTATCACAATGCGCCATGACCCTTGTCATCACAATGCTCCAAGCCCTTGTCATCAAAATGCTCCATTACCTTTGTCATCACAATCCTCCATGACACTTGGCATCACAATGCTACATTCCATTGTCATTGCAATAGACCATGACATATGTCATCACAATGCTCCCTGACACCCTTCTTCACAATACTCCATGACCTTCTCATCACAATGCTCCATGCCCTTGTCATCACAATGCACCATGCCCACTGTCATCACAATAATCCATGAAAATTGTCAGAAAAATGCTCCATGACCCTGTCATCACAATGCTCCATGCCCTTTCATCACAATGCTCTATGACCCCTGTCATCACAATGCTCCGTGACTCCAGTCATCACAATTCTTCATGACCTTTGTCATCACAATGGTCCATGACCTCGTCATCACAAGGCTCTGTAACCTTTGTGACCACAACACTCCATGAACATTTCATCACAATGCTCGGTGACCCTTGTCATCACAATGCTCCATGCCTGTGTCAGCACATTACTCCATGACACATGGCATCAAATGTGCCATGCGCTTGTCATACAATGCTCCACATCGTTGTCATCACAATGCTCCACAAACCTTGTCATCACAATGCTCCATGCGTTTGTCAGCACAATGATCCATGACCCATGTCATCACAATGTGCCCTGCGTTTCTCATCACAATGCTCCACAGCCTTGTCATCACAATGCTCCATGCACCTCTCATCAAAATGCTCTCTCAGCACTGATATCACAATGTTCCATCACTAGTCAACACAATACTCCCTCCACCCTGTCATCCCAATGTTCCATGACCCTTGTCACAACAATGCTACATGCTCTTATCATCACAATGCTCCATGACCCCTGACATCACAATGTTCCATAACCCCTGTCATCACAATGCTCCATGACCCTTTTCATCACAATGCTCCATGACCCCTAACATCACAATGTTCCATAAACACTGTCATCAAAATGTTCCATGACCCTTTTCATCCAATTGCTCCATGACCCTGTCATCACAATGCTCCCTGCCCTTCTCATCACAATGCACCACGCTCTTGTCATCAAAATGCTCCATGGCCTATGTCATCACAAAGCTCCATGACCCTTGGAATCACAATGCTCCATGCCATTGTCATCACAAAGCTCCATGAAACCTCTCATCACATTGCTCCATGCCGTTGTCATCACAAAGCTCCATGACGCTTGTCATCACAATGCTCCATGCCCTTGTCATTGCAATCCTCCATGACACATGTATCACTGTGTTCCGTGCCCTTGTCATCACAATGCTCCATGCTCACTCTCATCACAATAATCCATGAAACTTTTCAGACCAATGCTCCATGCCCTTGTCATCACAATGCTCCATTACACCTGTCATAACAATGCTCCATGACCCCTGCCATCACAATGTTCTACGGCCTTGTCATCACAAGACTCCATGATCCTTGTCATCACAATGCTCCAAGACCCCTGTAATCACAATGCTCCATGCCCATGTCATCATAAAGCTCCCTGACGCATGTCATCAGAATGCTCCATGGCCTTCTCATCACAATACTCCATGCCCTTGTCATCACAATGCTCCAAGACCCTTGTTATTACAATGATCCTTGCCTCTTTTCCTCTCAATGCTCCATGAACCCTGTCATCACAATGCACCATGCCCATCATCATAATGCTTCATGCTATTGTCATCACAATGAAATCAAAATTCTCCATGACCTCTCTCATCACAATGCTCCAAACCCTTGTGATCACAATGTTCCATAACACTTGTCATCACAACGCCCCATGACGCTGGTCATCACAATTATCCATGGACTTCTCATCACAATGCTCCATGACCTTTGTCATCACAATACTCAATACCCTTGTCATCACAATGCTCCCTGACACTTGTTGTCAGTTTGCTCCTTGAACCCTGTCATGACAAGGCTCCATGCCTTTTTCATCACAATGATCCATGCCATTTTCATCACAGTGCTCCAAGACCGCTGTAATCACAATGCTCCATGCCCTTGTCATCACAAAGCTCCATGATGCATGTCATCAGAATGCTCCATGGCCTTCTCATCCCAATGCTCCATGCCCTTGTCATCACAATGCTCCAAGACCCCTGTAATCACAATGCTCCATGGCACTTTTCATCAGAATGCTCCATGAGACTTGTCATCACAAGGCTCCATGGTCTTCTCATCACAGTGCTCCAGTACCTTGTCATCACAATGCTCCATGACCCCTGTCATCACAGTACTCCATGGACATTTTCAGCCCAATGCTCCATGACCTTCTCATCACAATGCGCCATGACCCCTGTCATCACAATGCTCCATGACCACTGTCATCACAACGCTCCATGAACCCTGACAACACAATGATCCGGGACTCTTGTCATTAAAATGCTCCATGACCATTGTCATCACAATGATCCATGCGCTTGTCATCCCAATGCTCCATGACCCCTGTAATCACAATGCTCCGTGATGCTTGTCATCACAGTGCTCCATGAACCTTGTCATCATAATGCTCCTTGCCTTTGTCAACAAAATGGTACATAATCTTGTCATCACAGTTCTCCATGCGCTTGTCATCACAATCCTCCATGACAATTGGGATCACATTGCTTCATGCCCTTGCCATCTCTCTCTTGCCTTTCTGGTTTTTACAGATATTCGGATGTCCCTTTTGACCGGTGGTAAGTGACAATTCTGTGTAGTGTGGATTTGTATTGCGCGCTTGCTTGATTGGCCAAAAAGGGCGTATGCGTTTTCTTCTGAATATATTCAGGAGAAAAGGCATACGCCCTTTTTGGCCAAGTGCATCTCTGTCCAAGTTGGGATGCTTTTCCTGTGCTTTAAAGGCGATTCCAATTTACCTCTTGAAATATGTTTTGTGCAATTCTGCCTCATTTTCAAGTCCGCTTCATTGCCTTCCCTCAACAGATTTTTGGAAGAGAGTAGTCCTTTATAAGTCTGCAGGTTTGTGAATTGCTGTGCCCCTGAGCTCCAATTTTCAAATCCCATCTTTGTGAGCTGGCCGCAAATCCACAATTTTGCTTCAGGACCTATACTGGTTCCAGGGGTCGCTATATTGGTTCCCTGTGGGTGGTTGACGCTTTGGTTAATTCTTCTTCCTGCCGGGAACTTAGAGTGACATGTGCCCGTCCAAATGCCTACATCTACTCTCTGATTGGTTCTCCCTCTTCCCTTTCATCCTCTGCACAATTAGCAAACTGTGCGAACCAGGAGGTTATAGGGGCTGACTCTCCTAAGTTGGGAGATTGATAGTAAAGCAGTTGGAATGCCAAAGTGGAGCACAAGGAGAGGAAAAATTAGGAGAGTTTTAGAAACCTTTCGCCATCACAGGGTGTCCATTTTCTAGGTTTCCCATACATGTTATAATTGTAGTGATATACCCTTCTACCTGGAGATTTGGGACACATGGAATGGTGGCATGCATTACTACTTTAAAAGGTCTGCATTTTCTCTCTCAATCTCACCAGTCCTCTCAGTCCCAAGTGTCAGCCTTATGTCTCATCCAGCTGTCTTTGCAGATAGGGTCATTCCAGGTATCAGAAACCCTGAAGGAATTGTGTAAGAATTTCGCTGTTTTTTTTGGGTTTTTTGAAATTCATTTTTATAATGGGGTTGAGCTGATTTTCACTGACGTGTTTATGCCAGTCTAGACACAATTGATTCCCTTACGGAGACATATCAATACATAGGTTTTAAGATTCTTAGTAGTCAGATATATTCTCTGTGGGGCATAAGGGTGTTGAGTCCCGTTCACTGAGGAAGGTGTAGGTCTTGTCTATTCTGTATTTCGTTTATGGAATGGTACCTGTGCTAATATCAAACTCTGGTTTTATGCATCACCCCACCTCTCCTTTACCCTGAAGCAGGCATAAGAGATTTTTGCTAAATGTGAGACTCTGTTCTCTTTCCTAATTCAGTTCATGTGTTGTGATATTGACATTCCCTCTATAAGTGATATCTTATGATAAGATTCTTTTTCTGTGTGACTAATTTCCCTTAAAATCATCATACCTAAATCCACTCTTTATGCTGCTACTGGCCTTATATACATTGATTTCACGTCTGAGTGATATTCCGTTGTACAAAATTACCACAAGTTCTTTATGCATTTCTCTTTTTCCTGGGATATTTTAGGTGTACCAAAGTTGAGGTTCTTGTATGCAGAGCAGCCCTAAACTTTGGGTTGCCTGTGTCTTATTGACATTTAGTCTTCCCTAGTTATATGTCCATGAGTTGAAGTCCCCTTGCTCCGGGGCTTTGTATTTTAGATGTTTTAAAAACAGCATACACTTCTTCAGAGTGGCTCTTGGATATTTATACCCCACCCATCAGCGTGACTAGGCTCCCTGTTTTCCATGGCCTCTCCTGCATTTCTGGTTTGTACACATTTTTTGGATGGCCTTTCTGAGCAGTGGAAATTGAGTCTTCTTTGTTGTGCGGATTTGCATTTCCCTCTTGCTTGGTTGGCCAAAAACTCTGCATGTGTTTTTTTCCTGAAGATATTCACGAAAAAAACGCGTACACCCTTTTGCCCAACCGCATCATTTTAGAAATTCTGCTGCTTTTCATATGCTTTAAATGTGAGTACAATCTACCTTTTGAAATCTGTTTCCTGCAATTCTGCCTCTCATTCAGATCCTCTTCGTTACCTTACCTGAATATATTTTTGGACGTTGGTTATCATTTATATCTTTGCAGGTCTTTGAATTGTCTGCTCCTGAGCTCCATTTTGCAACTCGCTTTTTTTGTGAGCTGGCCGCCAAACCATTGGATTACTTCTGGCCCTATTCTGGTTCTGGGGAGGCAGGCTGAGCCTTTGGTTAATTCTTCTTCCTAATGGGAAATTAGAGTGACATGTGCCTGTCAAAAGTCCTACAGCTAATCTCTCATTGGTTCCCCCTCTTCCCATTTATCCTCTGCACAAATTGCAAACTGTGTGAAACAGGAGGTTAAAGGTGCTGATTCTCCAAGTGGGGAGATTGTTAGTAATGTGGCTGGAATGGCGAACCCCAGCACCAGGAGATCAAAAATGAGGTGCATTTTAGGCACCTTTCCTGAGCACACGGTGTACATTCATCTCGGTTTCCCAGGCATGTTTTCGCTGTCAGAAGATTCCCTTGAACCTGCAGATTTGGGACCCATGGAATGGGTACCAGGCAGTATTACTTTAAAAGGTCTGCATTTCCTCACCCAGCCTCTCTAACATCTCTTAGCGTGCATAGCTTCCAGCCTTATATAATCATCCTGCTGTGGGTCTACATGTGTTCAATCCATGTTACATCGTAGCCCTTCAACAAATGTTGTAAGAATTTTTGTCTGTCTCACTGTTTTTATAAATAGTTTTAAATTTATTTTTATATTGATTACAGCTGATTTTCAAAGCTCTGTTTTTTGCTGCTGTACATCCACTTGATTCATGTACTGTGAGACAACAATAACTTCTTTTTCAGATGCTTACCAGTCATATGTATTATTTTCCAGTGTCTTGAGTGGGCTGAGTGCAGTTCTTTGAGGTACCGTGTAGGCCTTGTCAGTTATTCAATTTGGTACTTGGAATGGTATCTTTGCTAATTTTAACCTCTTGGATAATACCTCACCATTCCCCACCTTTCCCATTTAGCAGCCTTATGTCTATTTTCTACATATTTGACTATGTTTCTGTTTTGTAATTTATTTCATGTGTAGCCATTTTTGATTCCACCTTTAAGTGACATCTTATGATATGTGTCTTTTTCTTTCTGACATATGTCACTTAGAATGATCGTATGTAACTCCTCCAGAGTTGTTACAACTGGCCTTATTTCATTGATTTCTGGATGAGTAATATTCCACTCTACATAAGTACCCCATCTCTTTTATCCATTTTATCCTTCCAGGGACATTTAGGTTATATCCAAGTTGAGGCCCTTTTTAACAGAGAGGTGGTAAACGTTCGGGTGCCTGTTTTCTGTCGATTTTTGTTTTTCCCAAGGTACACGCCCATGAGTGCAAGTGCCCTATGCTCTGTAGCTCATTTTTTAGATGTTTTAGCAAACACAATACACTTCTCCAGAGTGGCCGTTGGCAAATTACATTTCCACTATCAGCCTCACAGGGCTCCCTTTTCTCCTCACCCTGTCCTGCATTTCTGGTGTTTACACTTTATGTGGATGGCCCTTCTGACTGATGTGAAGTGATACATTTTGTGATATTGATTTCCAGTGCCCACCTGTTTGGTTGGATAAAAAGTGTGTATGGCCTTTACTTGAATATATTCAGAAAAAATGCATACACCCTTTTTGGCCAACTGCATCATTGGCGATGTTCAGCCCCTTTTCTTGTGCTTTAATGGGGAGTCCTTTCTACCTCTTCAAATCTGTTTCCTGCCACTCTCCCTTGCTTACAAGTCCTTTTCTGTGACTTACCTCAAGACATTTTTCGACGATAGATATTTTCAACTCTGCAGTTTCATGAATTTTTGTGCCCCTGAGTTCCATTTTTCAACTTGTGTTTTTGGAAACTGGACACAAAACAGCGGGATTTCCTCTAGCCCTATTCTGTTTCCGTGGGCAATTCTAGCCTTTGATGAATTTGTGTTCTGGATTGGAAATTAGAGTGGCATGTGCCTGTCCGAACACCTAAGACATGTCTCTATATTTTTCTCATCCTTCCGCTACATCCTCTGGACAAATTCCAAACTGTGTGCAACAGGATGTTGACGGTGCTGATATCACCAAGTGAGGAGATTGTTAGGAAAGATGCTGGAGGGTTGAACCCGAGCACCAGGCGATGAGGAGATGAGGTGCCTTTTCCAAACTCTTTCCGATCAAACGGTGTACCATCCTCTAGGTGTGACAGGCATGTTTTAGCTGTAGGAAGGGTCCCGTGCATGTAAGGAGAACACCAGGGATTTTTTCCAAATCAGTGCCTCCCCGAACCCGAAACTGGGGAATTTTTAAGTTACGGCTACACGTATGTCCTTTAAGGGCCTTGGGAAATAGGCAGAGCCCAAACTTTAGATGACTGAAATCTTCAGGGTCAGAAGCACTCACCATCGGCCTTGCTTAGGTTACATTTTATCTGTCATTGATAGATGATGTCAATAAAATTATCTATTGTTTTTCAGATTATTTCCCCTTATAGGTTATTGCAAAATATTCAGTGTAGTTCCCTGTGCTATACAGTAGTTCCTTGTTGATGATCTATTTTATACATAGCAGTGTGTATGTGTTAATCCCAAACTGTTAATTTATCCCTTCTCCTACCTTTCCCCTTTGGTAATAATAAATTATAAGATTTTATACTTCTCAGAAATGGGGGAGCTGAAAGAGAGGTATCATTTTCAATGGAAAAGCATTCAAAACAAGATTGAAGCTTCAGCCAAGAGTATTCGATGTACATGGAAATAAATCACTTCATTTCTCTAATGTTGACCTGACAAATAAGACAGACGTCTTCACTGGACTTGCTTATAGGAAAGTGATGGAAATATCAAATGTAAGTCTTAGAAACATCTTATTTTACCCGAGCATTATACACTGCTCTATGTTAAATACAGTTTGGCTCACACATCTGTTCATTGAAGTTACAATGTTCTCAATTTCTGTTACTGATCCTCCAGAGTGGACCCCAACAGGAGTCCCCGTGCCCAGTGTCATTGGAGCCAACAGATCAAGACTGAGTTTGGTTCAGAAGCAAAGGAAACAGTATTTTGAAAACAGAATGGAGAGGTGAGAGCGTGCACTCCCCCATGGGCTGTGGGCTGGGCTGCTGTGTAGGGTCCCCGGCAGCGTCAGTGGGAGGGAGGGGATGGAGCTCTCGAGGGCTGCGTTGGCTGCAGCTCAGGCTCTATGCCGCGGAGTCTGCATGGGACCACGCTAGCTGAGGTGTCGACCCAGCCATTCTGCACTAGGAAATCGCGTCTGAAGTGCCGGGTGTGGGACCTCTGCATGCGGAACACTAGGAGCACGTGAAATTAGACAAAGCACAAAGGAAAAACAGGTTAGACTTTATTTAATTGCCCAGATTCTCTTTTTATCTCCCAGGAATTTTTAATGAACGTTGCCGGAGACGAACACCTCCTCTGCTTTTTGTTCCGTTCCTTATTCTTGGGGTGTTGAGGGTGCAGACCCCTCTTTTGTAACTGCTTCATGCTGTGGTGGGAGCCCTGATACATGGGGGGAGGGGCAAAACGTCTCCCCACCAGCCTCCTGGTGAGGTTGATTGTCCCAAGGCCTCCTGCCTCACTTCTCGTCTGCCTGAGCACCAGCATTGGAAGTGTTACAGATTCTAATGACCTTTAAGGGTCCAGGAAAGAGAGGCGCAGAGATGCTGCGGTGGCAGGTTTCACCCCACCCCACATATGTTCGGCAACCTTAGGCTGACAGTTTTTGCCAGACTAGATGCTCTGACCAGTAGTCTGTGCTTTCTTTAATTAGGTCCCTGAATTAATGAACAAACAGCACCATGTGTCAGAGCCCTGCCCGCGCAACTCCCAGACAGTCCAGGGTCAGTGGTGATCCAGGACCATGACGTCCACTGAGTCAACGGCCTTTAGAAGTAGCCAGCAGTCCAGCCGGTCATATTGGCCACCATCACCGCGGTGTTTGTAGGGTTTTCTATGGTGAAAGCGTGATATACGTTTCCCCCGCCAAGCTTATTAGCTCCCCTCTGGGTGCAGTAAGTCCTGCAAGCAGTAGTCTGCTCTTTCGGGGCACAGTCTTGTCGTTTTCTGAGAGAAACTCCAGGTCAAGTGACGGTCACACGAGTCATCTTGGGGGCCCGTTGCCCCCGTTTATCTCTCTGGAGGTTGGAGTTGGAGGGCCTCCTCACTCGAGTTCAGTGTGTCCACAGAGCGACCCCTGCAACTTCAGGGCATGATGGGTGGTTAGGATCACCACGTGGGGTCCTTTTCCCTTAGGAGGGAGCTGGCCTTGCGGGCTGCTGATTTCCAGCTTTTTAGATACCCCAGTATCCTGGCCTGATGAGTCGGTGGGCAAAGCCCTTGGTGACCATAGTTTATCATACCTGAAGGGCATTCTTGTGTTGCTCCATTTCAAGTGGTCCCAGTTTTTGCACTAAGGCTCCAAGGGTGATTAACCTTTGACCGGGTATGTAAAGGTCAAAGGGTTTAGCTAAATTAGGGAGTTCCTGGGCAAGGGTCTGTATTGACTGCTCTTTCCATTCTTGAAAGGCTGCTTCTGGATTCTATTCAAAAGGATCATCATCTTTTCGTGTCAGTGTTTCATGTAGAGGCCCAGCTATTACACTGTAGTTAGGGATCCAGATGCAGAAAACCTTGGCCTCCCCAGGAACCCCTAAGCTGTCTTCTAGTTTTAGAAGAGGTAAGGCTGCAAATGGCTTCTTCCCTATCCTGGGATGCGTTTCTCCGAATATCTGTGAGAATGAAGCCCAGGCATGTCACCTTAGCCTGGGATATTTGAGCGTTTTTCTTGGACACCTTCTATCCTTTCTTGGCTAGGTAGTTCAGAGGCGTCTTTAGTAGGCCTGGCGATCAGAATGTCATCTGCATATTGAAGGAGGTTTCCCTTTTACAGAGGTTGAACTTTTAGGTCTTTAGAGGACATTTCCCCAATGATGGTGTGGGGATTTTTGAACCATTGGGGCAGGACGGCCCAGCATTATTGCTTTTGTTGCATGTTGTGTCCTGCCACTCACAAGCCAAAAATTCTTGTGACTCTGAGATGAATGGAATACAGAAGAAGGCATCATTGAAGTCTAATACAGAATGCCATGGCCTGGTGGAAGGTAGAATGACCAGCAGGGAGTAGGAAATAGGAGCTACTGGATGTATATCCTCGGTGGCTTCACTGACTCTCCTGATATACTTTACCAGGTCTCCAGCAGCCCATGGAGCTCCCGTGGTCAGGCCAATCCCAGGATATGGAGTTGACCTGGGCTGCACCCCTACCCCACAGCCCACGGGGCTCTCATGGTCAAGTCCCTCCCAGGGTATGGAGCTCACCTCTGCAGCTACCCAGCAGCCCATGGGGCTCTCCTACTCAGGCCCTATCCAGGATACGGAGCTCCCCTGGGCAGGTACCCCAACAGGGCTGGACATACAGGAACTGTGCACATAGCCCACCTTGCAGAGAACCCCCAGCTCACCTGTCGCTCACAGCTGACACAGAATACCTCAGAGCAGGACTTGAACTAACAAACAGCAGCTCTGACAGGTCTGTTACAATGGCTATCACTCTCTGCAGGCTCTTTCTGCCTGGTCTTCCAGAAACTTCCACTGCAGCCAGGGCACCAGGCCTCTGTCTCCACCCACCATCACTCCTCTCCCTGACTCCTGGGTTCCTCTCATTAGGATAGTGTCTTCTTGAAGTTGTTTTCCACTCATGGACCAGATAAAATGATAAGAAAACAAGCCTCAGCTGCAGCCCCTTGTCTATCCTGACTCTCAAAAGCCCACACCTGTTCCTAGGGCCTGGCCCGTTTAGCAAGTTTCATTTTCTGCAACTGTGAGCCCCTGAGGGGTGAGGATTGGCTGATTTTTGCAGCCTGAAACTGCCTGCCAGCCCTCCACAGGTGTGCCTGGGTTGAGGGCAATATAAACAGCTCTCCAGTGAGCGACAGCCCTTGTAGCTCTGACTGACGCCATATTCTCTGCCCCGTAGTCAGTGCCAGGGCTGTGCTGGTGGGAGGGAGTGAGGGGCCGTGGCTTTGTGGGTGGCCCAGTGTGAGTGGGGCTCTGCTGGACTTTCTGCAGGAGTTGCCAGGCTGCCACCTGCTAAAGAAGAGGATGTGTCACCGATACCTGCCACTGGAATTTCTCCCCAGGCAGAGGTGAGGAAGTAAAAAAGCAGTGGGGGCCGTGGCAGGAGGGGTATCTCAGGCAGGGAAATGGAAAGCTTCCAGAAGAGCATCTGGGGCCAGGACCATCCTGACTGGCCTGCAGGCACCAAGTCGGCCTGTGTGCTGTCGCTGGTGTGGCTCCACAGCCCTTCCTCTAAACTTGCAAGTTCTTGTACATATTCAGGTGTTTTAACTGGAAAGGGTGGGAAGAGTTCAGCTGCAGCAGGACTGGGGCTTAGCTCACGTTTACTCACAGATGCCTTGGAACGGTCCCCCAGCTTTGCAATGAGGACCCTCCTTGCTTGGGGGGCGGGCTGCTGGCTGTATGGGAGATGATTCCCCACCTCTGACCAATTTCAGAATTAGTTACCGCTGGAGCAAGTGCCCTGATAGGGTTTTCCTCTGTATAACTGGTGGGTTCAGGTTTTTTTTCCTTTTTTGGTTCAAGTTAGATTTTATTCCTCTTTTATGTATTTATAGATATAAGCATGGAAATAATTCATTCATATAAATACATCTGTGTGAAGGGAAGAACTTTTTTTCTGTTTTATTTTTAAATTTTATTTTTTAAAATTTTGAAATTTAGTTTAATTTATTTTTTTATACAGCAGGTTATTATTAGTTATGTATTTTATGCATATACATGTATACAGGTCATCCCAATCTCCCAACTCATCCCAACAGCACCTCCCCATGGCTTCCCACACTTGGTGTCCATACGTGTGTTCTCTACCTCTGTGTCTCTATTTCTTCCCTGCAAACCAGTTCATCTGTACCATTTTTCTAGGTTCCACGTATATGCATTAATATACAATATTTGTTTTTTTCTCTTTCTGACTTACTTCATTCTGTATGACAGTCTCTAGATCCATCGACGTCTCTACAAATGACCCAGTTTCATTCCTTCTTATGGCTGAGTAATATTCCATTTTATATATGTACCACATCTTTATCCTTTCGTCTGTCTGTGGGTATTTAGGTAGCTTCCATTACCTGGCTATCGTAAATAGTGCTGAAATGAGCATTGTGGTGAATGTGCCTTTTTGATTTATGGTTTTCTCTGGGTATATGCCCAGAAGTGGGATTGCTGGATCATATGGTAATTCTATTTCTAGGTTTTTTAAGGAAACTCCATACTGTTCTCCATCGTGACTGTATCAATTTACATTTCCACCACTAGTGGAAGAGGGATCCTTTTGTCCACACCCTCTCCAGAATTCGTTGTTTGTAGATTTTCTGATGATGCCGATTCTAACAGGTGTGAGGTGATACCTCATTGTAGTTTTGATTTGCATTTCTCTAATAATTAGTGATGTTGAGCAGCTTTTCATGTGCGTCTTGGCCATCTCTGTGTCTTCTTTGAAGAAACGTCTCTTTAGATCTTCTGCCCATTTTTGTATTGGGTTGTTTGTTGTTTTAATATTAAGCTGCATGAGCTCTTTATATATATTTGAGATTAAACCTTTGTCCATTGATTCGTTTGCAAATATTTTCGCCCATTCTGAGGGTTGCTTTTTGCCATTCCCGTTTTTTTAACAAAAAAAGAAAGAAAGAAAAAGAAGCAGAACACTAATGTGTGTAAAATATGCCTTTTGAAACTGTCGTTTTGAAATATGGACGTCCTTTGAATTTTTTGGTCGATATATGAACCCAGGATTTGTTTTCAGGGCAGGTGTCATTTACAGGCCTGCAATGATTTGGAATATCAACTGACCATTAGCGCTGGGATTAAAGCTGCTGTTGTGTGAAACGGCCACAAGGTGGCAGCAGTTCTCCCTTACCAAATCTGGTTACTGGGGCAACAGAGCCTCAATGAAAGTGGTGTTCTAGATTGGAATTTAGAATGCAATGTGCCAGGAGAAAGCCCCTCAAGTTTGTCTCACTACTTCTTGTTCGTGTTTTTAATTTAACTTTTTATTTTTTATTACAGCAAATTTGATTACAATGTTTGGCTTGTTGTAGGTGTGGAAGATGTGGTTCTTTTACACATATACATATGTCTGTTCTTCCTGGGATCCTTTTCCCATGTACCTTATGACAGAATGTTGAGTAGTCTTCTCTTGGTATTCTGTAGGTCTTTGGTGATTATATATGTCACCTGTGTTTGTATATGTCTGTTAACCCCAATATCATAATGAAACCAATCCTCACACCTTTCCATTGGTGAACCATAAGTTTGTTGAATGAATCTGTGATTGCCCTTGTCCGTGGAAATATCTGCCCTGGTATCCATTTTTCGGTCACACCTATAAGAGATATGATATGATATGTGTCTTTCACTTTCTGACTTACTACAAGTCACGTGATTACCTCTAGACACACCTACGGTGCTGCAAATGGCATTGTGTCCTTTCATTCCTTGGCTTCTATTCTGCCTTAGCGAGGTCCATTTTCTACAATGTGATTCCCTGATGGCTGAGGATTAGCTGACCTGTGTAGCCTGACCCTGCCGGCCGGCCCTCCCCAGGTGTGCCTGGTTTGAGGTCAATATAAACAGCGCTGCAGGCAGCAATAGCCCCTGAAGCTGTGCCTGACTCCATATTCTCTGCCCCGTCAGCAGTGTCGGGGCTGTGCTGGTGGGAGGGAGTGAGGGGCCACGGCTTTGTGGGTGGCCCGGTGTGAGTGGGTCTCTGCTGGACGTTCTGCAGGAGTTGTCAGGCTTCCACCAGTAAAGAAGAGGATGTGTCACCCATACCTTCTGTTGGAATTTATCTCCGGACTGAGGTGAGGAAGGAAAAAAGCAGTGGATGCCGGGACAGGATGGGTATCTCATGCAGGGCAATGGAAAGCTTCCAGAAGAGCGCCCAGGGACTGGATCATCCTGGCTGGCCTGCAGGCACCAAGTTGGCCTGCGCGCTGTCGCTGGTGTGGCTCCACGGCCTTTCCTCTAGGATTTCAAGCCCTTGTACATATTCAGGTGTTTTACCTGGGAAGGGTGGGAAAAGTTCAACAGCAGCTGGCATGGGGCTCAGCTCACGGTTACTCACAGATGCCTCGGCATGGCCCCCAGCTTTGCAATGAGGACGCTCCTTGCGTACGAGTGGGCTGCTGGCTCTATGGGAGATGATTCCCCACCTCTGACCAATTTCAGAATTGTTTACCGCTGGAGCAAGTGCCCTGATAGGGTTTTCTTCTGTATAACTGGTGGGTTCAGGGTTTATTTTTTTTCTTTTTTGGTTCAAGTTAGATTTTATTCCTCTTTTATGTATTTATAGATATAAGCATGGAAATTATTCATTCATATAAATACATCTGTGTGAAGGGAAGAACTTTTTTCTGTTTTATTTTTAAATTATATTTTTTAAAATTTTGAAATTTCATTTTATTTATTTTTTTATACAGCAGGTTATTATTAGTTATGTATTTTATGCATATACATGTATACAGGTCAATCCCAATCTCCGAACTCATCCCACCACCACCACCCCATGGCTTCCCACACTTGGTGTCCATACGTGTGTTCTCTACCTCTGTGTCTCTATTTCTTCCCTGCAAACCAGTTCATCTGTACCATTTTTCTAGGTTCCACATATATGCATTAATATACAATATTTGTTTTTCTCTTTCTGACTTACTTCATTCTGTATGACAGTCTCTAGATCCATCGACGTCTCTACAAATGACCCAGTTTCATTCCTTCTTATGGCTGCGTAATATTCCATTTTATATATGTACCACATCTTTATCCATTCGTCTGTCTGTGGGTATTTAGGTTGCTTCCATTACCTGGCTATTGTAAATAGTGCTGAAATGAGCATTGTGGTAGATGTGCCTTTTTGATTTATGGTTTTCTCTGGGTATATGCCCAGAAGTGGGATTGCTGGATCATATGGTAATTCTATTTCTAGGTTTTTTAAGGAAACTCCATACTGTTCTCCATCGTGACTGTATCAATTTACATTTCCACCACTAGTGGAAGAGGGATCCTTTTGTCCACACCCTCCCCAGATTTTGTTGTTTGTAGATTTTCTGATGATGCCGATTCTAACAGGTGTGAGGTGATATCTCATTGTAGTTTTGATTTGCATTTCTCTAATAATTAGTGATGTTGAGCTGCTTTTCATGTGCGTCTTGGCCATCTCTGTGTCTTCTTTGAAGAAACGTCTCTTTAGATCTTCTGCCCATTTTTTGTATTGGGTTGTTTGTTTTTTTAATATTAAGCTGCATGAGCTCTTTATATATATTGGAGACTAAACCTTTGTCCATTGATTGATTTTCAAATATTTTCGCCCATCCTGAGGGATGCTTTTTGCCAATCCCGTTTTTTTAACAAAAAAAGAAAGAAAGAAAAAGAAGCAGAACACTAATGTGTGTAAAATATGCCTTTTGAAACTGTCGTTTTGAAATATGGACGTCCTTTGAATTTTTTGGTCGATATATGAACCCAGGATTTGTTTTCAGGGCAGGTGTCATTTACAGGCCTGCAATGATTTTGAATATCAACTGACCATTAGCGCTGGGATTAAAGATGCTGTTGTGTGAAACAGCCACAAGGTGGCAGCAGTTCTCCCTTACCAAATCTGGTTACTGGGACAACAGAGCCTCAATGGAAGTCGTGTTCTAGATTGGAATTTAGAATGGAATGTGCCAGGAGAAAGCCCCTCAAGTTTGTCTCACTACTTCTTGTTCGTGTTTTTAATTTAATTTTTTTATTTTTTATTACAGCAAATTTGATTACAGAGTTTGGCTTGTTGTAGGCGTGGAAGATGTGGCTCTTTTACACATATACATATGTCTGTAATTCCTGGGATCCTTTTCCTATGTACCTTATGACAGAATGTTGAGTAGTCTTCCTTGATATTCTGTAGGTCTTTGGTGATTATATATGTCACCTGTGTTTGTATATGTCTGTTAACCCCAATATCATAATGAAACCAATCCTCACACCTTTACATTGGTGGACCATATGTATGTTTAAAGAATATGTGATTGCTCTTCTCTGTGGAAATATCTGCCCTGGTATCCATTTTTCGGTCACACCTATAAGAGATATGATATGATATGTGTCTTTCACTTTCTGACTTACTACAAGTCACGTGATTACTTCTAGACACACCTACGGTGCTGCAAATGGCATTGTGTCCTTTTATTCCTTGGCTTCTATTCTGCCTTAGCGAGGTCCATTTTCAACAATGTGATTCCCTGAGGGCTGAGGATTAGCTGACCTGTGTAGCCTGACCCTGCCAGCCGGCCCTCCCCAGGTGTGCCTGGGTTGAGGTCCATAAAAACAGCACTTCAGGCAGCAATAGCCCCTGAAGCTGTGCCTGACTCCATATTCTCTGCCCCGTCAGCAGTGTCGGGGCTATGCTGGTGGGAGGGAGTGAGGGGCCACGGCTTTGTGGGTGGCCCGGTGTGAGTGGGTCTCTGCTGGACTTTCTGCAGGAGTTGCCAGGCTTCCACCTGTAAAGAAGAGGATGTGTCACCCATACCTTCCGCTGGAATTTCTCTCCGGACAGAGGTGAGGAAGGAAAAATGCAGTGGGGGCCGGGACAGGAGGGGTATCTCAGGCAGGGCAATGGAAAGCTTCCAGAAGAGCGCCCAGGGCCAGGACCATCCTCGATGGCCTGCAGGCACCAAGTTGGCCTGCGTGCTGTCGCTGGTGTGGCTCCACGGCCCTTCCACTAGGCTTTCAAGCCCTTGTACATATACAGGTGTTTTACCTGGGAAGGGTGGGAAAAGCTCAGCAGCAGCTGGCCTGGGGCTCAGCTCACGGTTACTCACAGATGCCTCGGCATGGCCCCCCGCTTTGCAATGAGGACGCTCCTTGCGTACGAGTGGGCTGCTGGCTCTATGGGAGATGATTCCCCACCTCTGACCAATTTCAGAATTGTTTACCGATGGAGCAAGTGCCCTGATTGTGTTTTCCTCTGTCTAACTCGTGGGTTCAGGTTTTTTTTTTCTTTTTTGGTTCAAGTTAGATTTTATTCCTCTTTTATTTATTTATAGATATAAGCATGGGAATAATTCATTCATATAAATACATCTGTGTGAAGGGAAGAACTTTTTTCTGTTTTATTTTTAAATTTTATTTTTAAAAATTTGAAATTTAATTTTATTTATTTTTTTATACAGCAGGTTATTATTAGTTATGTATTTTATGCATATACATGTATACAGGTCAATCCCAATCTCCCAACTCATCCCAAAACCACCTCCCCATGGCTTCCCACACTTGGTGTCCATATGTGTGTTCTCTACCTCTGTGTGTCTATTTCTTCCCTGCAAACCAGTTCATCTGTACCATTTTTCTAGGTTCCACATATATTCATTAATATACAATGTTTGTTTGTCTCTTTCTGACTTACTTCATTCTGTATGACAGTCTCTATATCCATCGACGTCTCTACAAATGACCCAGTTTCATTCCTTCTTATGGCTGAGTAATATTCCATTTTATATATGTACCACATCTTTATCCATTCGTCTGTCTGTGGGTATTTAGGTTGCTTCCATTACCTGGCTATCGTAAATAGTGCTGAAATGAGCATTGTGGTGAATGTGCCTTTTTGATTTATGGTTTTCTCTGGGTATATGCCCAGAAGTGGGATTGCTGGATCATATGGTAATTCTATTTCTAGTTTTTTTAAGGAAACTCCATACTGTTCTCCATCGTGACTGTATCAATTTACATTTCCACCACTAGTAGGAAGAGGGATCCTTTTGTCGACACCCTCCCCAGAATTCGTTGTTTGTAGATATTCTGATGATTCCAATTGTAACAGGTGTCAGGCGATAACTCATTGTAGTTTTGATTTGCATTTCTCTAATAATTAGTGATGTTGAGCAGCTTTTCATATGTGCCTTGTCCATCTCTGTGTCTTCTTTGAAGAAACGTCTCTGTAGATCTTCAGCCCATTTTTGTATTGGGTTGTTTGTTTTTTTAATATTAAGCTGCATGAGCTCTTTATATATATTGGAGATTAAACTTTTGTCCATTGACTCGTTTGCAAATATTTTCGCCCATTCTGAGGGATGCTTTTTGCCATTCCCGTTTTTTTAACAAAAAAAGAAAGAAAGAAAAAGAAGCAGAACACTAATTTGTGTAAAATATGCCTTTTGAAACTGTCATTTTGAAATATGGACATCCTTTGAATTTTTTGGTCGATATACGAACCCAGGATTTGTTTTCAGGGCAGGTGTCATTTACAGGCCTGCAATGATTTTGAATATCAACTGACCATTAGCGCTGGGATAAAAGCTGCTCTTTTATGAAACGGCCACAAGCTGGCAGCAGTTCTCCCTTACCAAATCTGGTTACTGGGGCAACAGAGCCTCAATGGAAGTCGTGTTCTAGATTGGAATTTAGAATGGAATGTGCCAGGTGAAAGCCCCTCAAGTTTGTCTCACTACTTCTTGTTCGTGTTTTTAATTTATTTTTTTATTTTTTATTACAGGTAATTTGATTACAGTGTTTGGCTTGTTGTAGGTGTGGAAGATGTGGCTCTTTTACACATATACATATGTCTGTTCTTCCTGAAATCCCTTTCCCATGTACCTTATGACAGAATGTTGAGTAGTCTTCTCTTGGTATTCTGTAGGTCTTTGGTCATTATATATGTCACCTGTGTTTGTATATGTCTGTTAACCCCAATATCATAATGAAACCTACCCTCACACGTTTCCATTGGTGAACCATAAGTTTGTTGAATGAATCTGTGATTGCCCTTCTCCGTGGAAATATCTGTCCTGGTATCCATTTTTCGGTCACACCTATAAGAGATAAGATATCATATGTGTCTTTCACTTTCTGACTTACTTCAAGTCACGTGATTACCTCTAGACACACCTACGGTGCTGCAAATGGCATTGTGTCCTTTTATTCCTTGGCTTCTATTCTGCCTTAGCGAGGTGCATTTTCAACAATGTGATTCCCTGAGGGCTGAGGATTAGCTGACCTGAGTAGCCTGACCCTGCCGGTCGGCCCTCCCCAGGTGTGCCTGGGATGCGGTCAATATAAACAGCGCTTCAGGCAGCAATTGCCCCTGAAGCTGTGCCTGACTCCATGATCTCGGCCCCGTCAGCAGTCTCGGGGCTGTGCTGGTGGGAGGGAGTGAGGGGCCACGGCTTTGTGGGTGGCCCGGTGTGAGTGGGTCTCTGCTTGACTTTCTGCAGGAGTTGCCAGGATGCCACGTGTAAACAAGAGCATGTATCACCCACACCTTCCGTTGGAATTTCTCTCCGGACAGAGGTGAGGAAGGAAAAAAGCAGTGAGGGCAGGGACAGGAGGGCTATCTCAGGCAGGGCAATGGAAAGCTTCCAGAAGAGCGCGCAGGGCCAGGACCATCCTGGCTGGCCTGTAGGCACCAAGTTGGCCTGCATGCTGTCGCTGGTGTGGCTCCACGGCCCTTCCTCTAAGCTTTCAAGCCCTTGTACATATTCAGGTGTTTTACCTGGGAAGGGTGGGAAAAGTTCAGCAGCAGCTGGCCTGGGGCTCAGCTCACGGTAACTCACAGATGCCTCGGGTCCCTTTCACTGACGAAGGTGTAGGTCTTGTCTATTCCATAGTTTTGTGTTTGGAAAGGTACCTGTGCTTATATCAAACTCTTGTTTTATGCATCACCCCACCTCTCATTCCCCCTTAAGCAGGCATCAGAGTGTTTTCCAAAGATGAGACTCTGTTCTCTTTCTTAACTGAGTTCAAGTGTAGCCATGTTTACAGGATCTTCATAAGTGATATCTTAATATATGTTTCTTTTTCTGTGTGACTTATTTCACTTAGAAGCAACATACCTAAATCCACTCATTTTGCTGCTACTGGTCTTATGCCATTGATTGCATGGCTGAGGGATATTCCATCGTACGGAAGTACCACAATTTTTTGAACCATTTTTATATTTCCTGGGATATTTAAGGTGTACCCAAGTTGAGGTTCTTGTAAGCAGTGCAGCCCTAAATTTTGGGGTGGCTCTGTCTTATTGATTTTCAGGTTTCCCAAGGTATATTCCCAAGACTGGAAGTGCCCTTGGCTCTGTAGCTCTGTTGTTTACTTGTTTTAGGGAACACAATGCACTCCTCCAGAGATGCAGTTGGCAGTTTACATCCCGCCCATCAGCAAAACAAGCCTCCCTGTTCTCCGGGGCCGGTCTTGCTTTTCTGGATTTTACACATTTTGTGGATATCCCTTTTGAACAGTGGGAAGTGATACTTGTTTGTAGTGCAGATTTGCATTTCCCGCTTGCTTGCTTGGCCAAAAAAGGCGTATGCGTTTTCTCCTGAATATATTCAGGAGAAAACGGATATGCCCTTTTTGCTCAAGTGCATCATTGTTGAAGTTGTGCCCCTCATCCTCTGCTTTAACGTCAATTCCAACGTACCACTTGAAATCTGTTTCTTGCTATTCTGCCTAGCTTTCAAGTCCACGTCGTTGCCTTCCCTCAACAGATTTTTGGAAAATAGTTGTCTTTATTACTCTGCCAGTTTGTGAATTGCTGTGCCCCTGAGCTCCATTTTTCAACTTGTTTTTTAGTGAGCTGACCGAAAGTCCAAAATTGTGGTTCAGGACCTATACTGGTTCCCGGTTGGGGGCTGAGACTTTGGTTAATTCTTCTTCCTGCTGGGAAATTAGAGTGACATGTGCCCGTCCAAATGCCTTAGAGCTACTCTCTCACTGGTTCTCCCACTTGCCTTTCATCCTCTGCCAAATTGGCAACTGTGCGAACCAGGAGGTTAAAGGGGCTGTTTCTCCAAGTTGTGAGATTGATAGAAAAGCAGTTGGAAAATCAAACCGGAGCACCAGGAGAGGGACTATTCGTTGAGTTTTAGAAACCTTTCATATTCACAGTGTGTCCATTCTCTATTTTTCCCTTACATGTTATATCTGTAGTAATAGTCCCTTCAACATGGAGAGTTGGGAACCATGGAATGCGTACCATTCTTTAATGCTTTAAAGGGTCTGCATTTGCTCACCCAATCTCACCAATCCTCTCAGTCTCAAGTGTCCAGCCTTATGCCACATCCAGCTGTCGTTGTAGATTGGGTCATTCCAGGTTTCATCAGAGACCCTCAAGGAATTGTAAAGAATTTCCCAGTTTTTTTGTTTTGTTTTTGAAATTCCTTTTTATAGTGGGTTTGAGCTGATTCTCGCTGCCATGTTTATGCCAGTCTAGACAGACTTGATTCCCTTACGGAGACATATCAATACATAGGTTTTAAGATTCTTACTAGTCAGATATATTCCTCTGCGGGAAATATGGGGTTTTGAGTCCCTTTCACTGAGGAAGGTGTAGGTCTTGTCTATTCCATAGTTGGTTTTTGGAACGGTACCTGTGCTTATATCAAACTCTGGTTTTATTTATCACCCCACCTCTCCTTCCCCCTTAAGCAGGCATAAGAGTGTTTTCTAAATGTGAGACACTGTTCTCTTTCCTAACTCAGTTCAAGTGTAGCCATGTTTACAGGATCTTCATAAGTGATATCTTATGATAAGTTTCTTTTTCTGTGTGACTTATTTCACTTAGAATCATCGTACCTTAATCCACCCATTTTGCTGCTACTGGTCTTATGACATTGATTTCATGGCTGAGGGATATTCCATCGTACGTAAGTACCACAATTTTTTGAACCATTTTTATAATTCCTGGGATATTTAAGGCGTACCCAAGTTGAGGTCCTTGTAAGCAGTGCAGCCCTAAATTTTGGGGTAGCTCTGTCTTATTGATTTTCTCTTTTCCCAAGGTACATTCCCTAGACTGGAAGTGCCCTTGGCTCTGTAGCTCTGTTGTTTACTTGTTTTAGGGAACACAATGCACTCCTCCAGAGAGGCAGTTGGCAATTTACATCCCGCCCATCAGCATAACAAGGATCCCTGTTCTCCAGGGCCTGTCTTGCCTTTCTGGTTTTTACACATTTTGTGGATGTCTCTTTTGACCGGTGGAAAGTGATACTTCTTTGTAGTGCAGATTTGCATTGCCCGCTTGCTTGCTTGGCCAAAAAGGGCGTATGCGTTTTCTCCTGAATATATTCATGAGAAAACGCATACGCCCTTTTTGGCCAAGTGCATCATTGTCGAAGTTGTGCCCCACTTCCTGTGCTTTAAAGGCGATTCCAACGTACCTCTTGAAATCTGTTTCCTGCTATACTGCCTCGCTTTCAAGTCCGCCTCGTTGCCTTCCCTCAACAGATTTTTGGACGATAGTTGTCCTTTATTACTCGGCCAGTTTGTGAATTGCTGTGCCCTTGAGCTCCATTTTTCAACTCGTTTTTGGTGAGCTGACCGCAAATCCAAAATTATGGTTCAGGACCTATGCTGGTTCCCGGTGGGGGGCTGATACTGTGGTTAATTCTTCTTCCTGCCTGGAAATTACAGTGATATGTTCCCGTCCAAATGCCTAACAGCTACTCTCTCATTGGTTCTCCCTCTTCCCTTTCATCCTCTGCCAAATTGGAAACCTGTGCGAACCAGGAGGTTAAAGGGGCTGTCTCTCCAAGTTGGGAGATTGATAGTAAAGCAGATGGAAAGTCAAACCGGAGCACCAGGAGAGGGACTATTCGTTGAGTTTTAGAAACCTTTCATATTCACTGTGGGTCCGTTCTCTAGGTTTCCCGTACATGTTATAACTGTAGTAATATTCCCTTCAACCTGGAGAGTTGGGACCCATGGAATGTGTGCCATGCATTATTGCTTTAAAGGGTCTGCATTTGCTCACCCAATCTCACCAATCCTCTCAGTCCCAAGTGTCCAGCCTTATGCCACATCCAGCTGTCATTGTAGATAGGGTCATTCCAGGTTTCATAAGAGACCCTGAAGGAATTGTAAAGAATTTCCCAGGTTTTTTGTTTTGTTTTTGAAATTCCTTTTTATAGTGGGTTTGAGCTGATTCTGGCTGCCATGTATATGCCAGTCTAGACACACTTGATTCCCTTAAGGAGATATATCAATACATAGGTTTTAAGATTCTTACTAGTCAGATATATTCCTCTGCGGGAAATATGGGGTTTTGAGTCCGTTTCACTGTGGAAGGTGTAGGCCTTGTCTATTCCATAGTTGGTTTTTGGAACGGTACCTGTGCTTATATCAAACTCTGGTTTTATGCATCACCCCACCTCTCTTTCCACCTTAAGCAGGCATAAGAGTGTTTTCTAAATGTGAGACACTGTTCTCTTTCCTAACTCAGTTCAAGTGTAGCCATGTTTACAGGATCTTCATAAGTGATATCTTATGATAAGTTTATTTTTCTGTGTGACTTATTTCACTTAGAATCATCGTACCTGAATCCAACCATTTTGCTGCTACTGGACTTATGTCATTGATTTCATGGCTGAGGGATATTCCATCGTACGTAAGTACCACAATTTTTTGAACCATTTTTATATTTCCTGGGATATTTAAGGTGTACCCAAGTTGAGGTCCTTGTAAGCAGTGCAGCCCTAAATTTTGGGGTGGCTCTGTCTTATTGATTTTCAGTTTTCCCAAGGTATATTCCCTAGACTGGAAGTGCCCTTGGCTCTGTAGCTCTGTTCTTTACATGTTTTAGGGTACGCAATGCACTCCTCCAGAGAGGCAGTTGGCAATGTACATCCCGCCCATCAGCATAACAAGGCTCCCTGTTCTCCAGGGCCTGTCTTGCCTTTCTGGTTTTTACACATTTTGTGGATGTCCCTTTTGACCGGTGGGAAGTGATATTTCTTTGTAGTGCAGATTTGCATTGCCCGCTTGCTTGCTTGGCCAAAAAGGGCCTATGCGTTTTCTCCTGAATATATTCAGGAGAAAACGCATACGCCCTTTTTGGCCAAGTGCATCATTGTCGAAGTTGTGCCCCTCTTCCTGTGCTTTAAAGGCGATTCCAACGTACCTCTTGAAATCTGTTTCCTGCTATTCTGCCTCGCTTTCAAGTCCGCCTCGTTGCCTTCCCTCAACAGATTTTTGGACGATAGTTGTCCTTTATTACTCGGCCAGTTTGTGAATTGCTGTGTCCCTGAGCTCCATTTTTCACTTCGTTTTTGTTGAGCTGACCGCAAGTCCAAAATTTTGGTTCAGGACCTATACTGGTTCCCGGTGGGGGGCTGAGACTTTGGTTAACTCTTCTTCCTGCCGGGAAATTACAGTGATATGTGCCCGTCCAAATGCCTAACAGCTACTCTCTCATTGGTTCACCCTCTTCCCTTTCATCCTCTGCCAAATTGGAAACCTGTGCGATCCAGGAGGTTAAAGGGGCTGTCTCTCCAAGTTGGGAGGTTGAGAGTAAAGCAGATGGAAAGTCAAACCGGAGCACCAGGAGAGGGACTATTCGTTGAGGTTTAGAAACCTTTCGTATTCACAGTGTGTCCGTTCTCTAGGTTTCCTGTACATGTTATAACTGTAGTAATATTCCCTTCAACCTGGAGAGTTGGGACCCATGGAATGGGTGCCATGCATTATTGCTTTAAAGGGTCTGCATTTGCTCACCCAATCTCACCAATCCTCTCAGTCCCAAGTGTCCAGCCTTATGCCACATCCAGCTGTCGTTGTAGATAGGGTCATTCCAGGTTTCATCAGAGACCCTGAAGGAATTGTAAAGAATTTCCCAGTTTTTTTGTTTTGTTTTTGAAATTCCTTTTTATATTGGGTTTGAGCTGATTCTCACTGCCATGTTTATGCCAGTCTAGACACACTTGATTCCCTTACGGAGACATATCAATACATAAGTTTTAAGATACTTACTAGTCAGATATATTCCTCTGCGGGAAATATGGTGTTTTGAGTCCCTTTCACTGAGGAAGGTGTAGGTCTTGTCTATTCCATAGTTGGTTTTTGGAGCGGTACCTGTGCTTATATCAAACTCTGGTTTTATGCATCACCCCACCTCTCTTTCCACCTTAAGCAGGCATAAGAATGTTTTCTAAATGTGAGACACTGTTCTCTTTCCTAACTCAGTTCAAGTGTAGCCATGTTTACAGGATCTTCATAAGTGATATCTTATGATAAGTTTCTTTTTCTGTGTGACTTATTTCACTTAGAATCATCGTACCTGAATCCACCCATTTTGCTGCTACTGGTCTTATGTCATTGATTTCATGGCTGATGGATATTCCATCGTACGTAAGCACCACAATTTTTTGAACCATTTTTATATTTCCTGGGATATTTAAGGTGTACCCAAGTTGAGGCCCTTGTAAGCAGTGCAGCCCTAAATTTTGGGGTGGCTCTGTCTTATTGATTTTCAGTTTTCCCAAGGTATATTCCCTAGACTGGAAGTGCCCTTGGCTCTGTAGCTCTGTTCTTTACATGTTTTAGGGAACGCAATGCACTCCTCCAGAGAGGCAGTTGGCAATGTACATCCCGCCCATCAGCATAACAAGGCTCCCTGTTCTCCAGGGCCTGTCTTGCCTTTCTGGTTTTTACACATTTTGTGGATGTCCCTTTTGGCCGGTGGGAAGTGATATTTCTTTGTAGTGCAGATTTGCATTGCCCGCTTGCTTGCTTGGCCAAAAAGGGCGTATGCGTTTTCTCCTTATATATTCAGGAGAAAACGCATACGCCCTTTTGGGCCAAGTGCATCATTGTCGAAGTTGTGCCCCTCTTCCTGTGCTTTAAAGGCGATTCCAACGTACCTCTTGAAATCTGTTTCCTGCTATTCTGCCTCGCTTTCAAGTCTGCCTCGTTGCCTTCCCTCAACAGATTTTTGGACGATAGTTGTCCTTTATTACTCGGCCAGTTTGTGAATTGCTGTGCCCCTGAGCTCCATTTTTCAACTCGTTTTTGGTGAGCTGACCGCAAGTCCAAAATTTTGGTTCAGGACATATACTGGTTCCCGGTGTGCGGCTGAGACTTTGGTTAATTCTTCTTCCTGCCGGGAAATTACAGTGATATGTGCCCGTCCAAATGCCTAACAGCTACTCTCTCATTGGTTCTCCCTCTTCCCTTTCATCCTCTGACAAATTGGCAACCTGTGCGAATCAGGAGGTTAAAGGGGCTGTCTGTCCAAGTTGGGAGGTTGATAGTAAAGCAGATGGAAAGTCAAACCGGAGCACCAGGAGAGGGACTATTCGTTGAGTTTTAGAAACCTTTCGTAGTCACAGTGTGTCTGTTCTCTAGGTTTCCCGTACATGTTATAACTGTAGTAATATTCCCTTCAACCTGGAGAGTTGGGACCCATGGAATGGGTGCCATGCATTATTGCTTTAAAGGGTCTGCATTTGTTCACCCAATCTCACCAATCCTCTCAGTCCCAAGTGTCCAGCCTTATGCCACATCCAGCTGTCGTTGTACATAGGGTCATTCCAGGTTTCATCAGAGACTCTGAAGGAATTGTAAAGAATTTCCCAGTTTTTTTGTTTTGTTTTTGAAATTCCTTTTTATGGTGGGTTTGAGCTGATTCTCGCTGCCATGTTTATGCCAGTCTAGACACACTAGATTCCCTTACGGAGACATATCAATACATAGGTTTTAAGATTCTTACTAGTCAGATATATTCCTCTGTGGGAAATATGGGGTTTTGAGTCCCTTTCACTGAGGAAGGTGTAGGTCTTGTCTATTCCATAGTTGGTTTTTGGAACGGTACCTGTGCTTATATCAGACTCTGGTTTTATGCATCACCCCACCTCTCCTTCCCCCTTAAGCAGGCATAAGAGTGTTTTCTAAATGTGAGACACTGTTCTCTTTCCTAACTTAGTTCAAGTGTAGCCATGTTTACAGGATCTTCATAAGTGATATCTTATGATAAGTTTCTTTTTCTGTGTGACTTATTTCACTTAGAATCATCGTACCTGAATCCACCCATTTTGCTGCTACTGGTCTTATGACATTGATTTCATGGCTGAGGGATATTCCATCGTACGTAAATACCACAATTTTTTGAACCATTTTTATATTTCCTGGGATATTTAAGGTGTACCCAAGTTGAGGTCCTTGTAAGCAGTGCAGCCCTAAATATTGGGGTGGCTCTGTCTTATTGATTTTCAGTTTTCCCAAGGTATATACCCTAGACTGGAAGTGCCCTTGGCTCTGTAGCTCTGTTGTTTACTTGTTTTAGGGAACACAATGCACTCCTCCAGAGAGGCAGTTCGCAATTTACATCCCGCCCAAAAGCATAACAAGGCTCCCTGTTCTCCGGGGCCTGTCTTGCCTTTCTGTTTTTTACACATTTTGTGGATGTCCCTTTTGACCGGTGGGAAGTGATACTTCTTTGTAGTGCAGATTTGCATTGCCCGCTTGCTTGCTTGGCCAAAAAGGGCGTATGCGTTTTCTCCTGAATATATTCAGGAGAAAACGCATACGCCCTTTTTGGCCAAGTGCATCATTTTCGAAGTTGTGCCCCTCTTCCTGTGCTTTAATGGTGATTGCAACGTACCTCTTGAAATCTGTTTCCTGCTATTCTGCCTCGCTTTCAATTCCGCCTCGTTGCCTTCCTTCAACAGATTTTTGGACGATAGTTGTCCTTTATTACTCAGCCAGTTTGTGATTTGCTGTGACCCTGAGCTCCATTTTTCAACTCGTTTTTGGTGAGCTGACCGCAAGTCCAAAATTTGGTTCAGGACCTATACTGGTTCCCGGTGGGTGGCTGAGACTTTGCTTAATTCTTCTTCCTGCCGGGAAATTACACTGATATGTGCCCGTCCAAATGCCTAAGAGCTACTCACTCATTGGTGCTCCCTCTTCTCTTTCATCCTCTGCCAAATTGGCAACCTGTGCGAACCAGGAGTTTAAAGGGGCTGTCTCTCCAATTTGGGAGGTTGATAATAAAGCAGATGGAAAGTCAAACCGGAACACCAGGAGAGGGACTATTCGTTGAGGTTTAGAAACCTTTCGTAATCACAGTGTGTCCGTTCTCTAGGTTTCCCGTACATGTTATAACTGTAGTAATATTCCCTTTAACCTGGATAGTTGGGACCCATGGAATGGGTGCCAGGCATTTGTGATTTAAAGGGTCTGCATTTGCTCACCCAATCTCACCAATCCTCTCAGTCACAAGTGTCCAGCCTTATGCCACATCCAGCTGTCGTTGTAGATAGGGTCATTCCAGGTTTCATCAGAGACCTTGAAGGAATTGTAAATAATTTCCCAGTTTTTTTGTTTTGTTTTTGAAATTCCTTTTTATAGTGGGTTTGAGCTGATTCTCGCTGCCATGTTTATGCCAGTCTAGACACACTTGTTTCCCTTACGGAGACATATCAATACATAGGTTTTAAGATTCTTACTAGTCAGATATATTCCTCTGTGGGAAATATGGGGTTTTGAGTCCCTTTCACTGAGGAAGGTGTAGGTCTTGTCTATTCCATTGTTGGTTTTTGGAACGGTACCTGTGCTTATATCAAACTCTGGTTTTATGCATCACCCCACCTCTCCTTCCCCTTAAGCAGGCATAAGAGTGTTTTCTAAATGTGAGACAGTGTTCTCTTTCCTAACTCAGTTCAAGTGTAGCCATGTTTACAGGATCTTCATAAGTGATATCTTATGATAAGTTTCTTTTTCTGTGTGACTTATTTCACTTAGAATCATCGTAACTGAATCCACCCATTTTGCTGCTACTGGTCTTACGACATTGATTTCATGGCTGAGGGATATTCCATCGTACGTAAGTACCACAATTTTTGAACCATTTTTATATTTCCTGGGATATTTAAGGTGTACCCAAGTTGAGGTCCTTGTAATCAGTGCAGCCCTAAATTTTGGGGTGGCTTTGTCTTATTGATTTTCAGTTTTCCCAAGGTATATTCCCTAGATTGGAAGTGCCCTTGGCTCTGTAGATCTGTTGTTTACTTGTTTTAGGGAACACAATGCACACGTCCGGAGAGGCAGCTGGATATTTAAATCCCGCCCATCAGCATAACAAGGCTACCTGTTCTCCAGGGCCTGTCTTGCCTTTCTGGTTTTTACACATTTTGTGGATGTCACTTTTGACCGGTGGGAAGTGATACTTTTTGTAGTGTAGATTTGCATTGCCCGCTTGCTTGCTTGGCCAAAAAGAGCGTATGCGTTTTCTCCTGAATATATTCAGGAGAAAACGCATACGCCCTTTTTGGCCAAGTGCATCATTTTCGAAGTTGTGTCCCTCTTCCTGTGCTTTAAAGGCGATTCCAACGTACCTCTTGAAATCTGTTTCCTGCTATTCTGCCTCGCTTTCAAGTCTGCCTCGTTGCGTTCCCTCAACAGATTTTTGGACGATAGTTGTCCTTTATTAATCGCCAGTTTGTGAATAGCTGTGCCCCTAAGCTCCATTTTTCAACTCGTTTTTGGTGAGCTGACGACAAGTCCAAAATTTTGATTCAAGACCTATACTGATTCCCGAGGGGGGCTGAGATTTTGGTTAATTCTTCTTCCTGCCGGGAATTTAGAGTGATATGTTCAAGTCGAAATGCCTAACAGCTACTCTCTCATTGGTTCACCCCCTTCCCTTTCATTCTCTGCCAAATTGGCAACCTGTGAGAACCAGGAGGTTAAAGGGGCTGTCTCTCCAAGTTGGGAGGTTGATAGTAAAGCAGGTGGAAAGTCAAACCAGAGCACCAGGAGAGGGACTATTCGTTGAGTTTTAGAAACCTTTCGTATTCACAGTGTGTCCATTCTCTAGGTTTCCTGTACTTGTTATAGCTGTAGTAATATTCCCTTCAACCTGGAGAATTGGGACCCATGGAATGGGTGCCAGGAATTTGTGCTTTAAAGGGTCTGCATTTGCTCACCCAATCTCACCAATCCTCTCAGTCCCAAGTGTCCAGCCTTATGCCACATCCAGCTGTCGTGGTAGATAGGGTCATTCCAGGTTGCATCAGAGACCCTGAAGGAATTGTAAAAAATTTCCCAGTTTTTTTGTTTTGTTTTTGAAATTCCTTTTTATAGTGGGTTTGAGCTGATTCTCGCTGCCATGTTTATGCCAGTCTAGACACACTTGATTCCCTTACGGAGACATATCAATCCATAGGTTTTAAGATTCTTACTAGTCAGATATATTCCTCTGTGGGAAATATGGGGTTTTGAGTCCCTTTCACTGAGGAAGGTGTAGGTCTTGTCTATTCCATAGTTGGTTTTTGGAACGGTACCTGGGCTTATATCAAACTCTGGTTTTATACATCACCCCACCTCTCCTTCCCCCTTAAGCAGGCATAAGAGTGTTTTCTAAATGTGAGACACTGTTCTCTTTCCTAACTCAGTTCAAGTGTAGCCATGTTTACAGGATTTTCATAAGTGATATCTTATGATAAGTTTCTTTTTCTGTGTGACTTATTTCACTTAGAATCATCATACCTGAATCCACCCATTTTGCTGCTACTGGTCTTATGACATTGATTTCATGGCTGAGGGATATTCCATCGTACGTAAGTACCACAATTTTTTGAACCATTTTTATATTTCCTGGGATATTTAAGGTGTACACAAGTTGAGGGCCTTGTAAGCAGTGCAGCCCTAAATTTTGGGGTGGCTCTGTCTTATTGATTTTCAGTTTTCCCAAGGTATATTCCCTAGACTGAAGTGCCCTTGGCTTTGTAACTCTGTCCTTTACTTGTTTTAGGGAACACAATGCACTCCACCAGAGAAGCAGTTGGCAATTTACATCCCACCCATCAACATAACAAGGCTCCTTGTTCTCCAGGGCCTGTCTTGCCTTTATGGTTTTTACACATTTTGTGGATGTCCCTTTTGAACGGTGGGAAGTGATACTTCTTTGTAGTGCAGATTTGCATTGCCCGCTTGCTTGCTTGGCCAAAAAGGGCGTATGCATTTTCTCCTGAATATATTCAGGAGAAAACGCATATGCCCTTTTTGGCCAAGTGCATCATTGTCGAAATTGTGCCCCTCTTCCTTTGCTTTAATGGCGATTCCAACGTACCTCTTGAAATCTGTTTCCTGCTATTCTGCCTCGCTTTCAAGTCCGCCTCGTTGCCTTCCCTCAACAGATTTTTGGATGATAGTTGTCCTTTATTACTCGGCCCGTTTGTGAATTGCTGTGCCCCTGAGCTCCATTTTTCAACTCGTTTTTTGTGAGCTGACCGCAAGTCCAAAATTTTGGTTCAGGACGTATACTGGTTCCGGTGGGTGGCTGAGACGTTGGTTAATTCTTCTTCCTGCCGGGAAATTAGAGTGATATGTGCCCGTCCAAATGCCTAACAGCTCCTCTCTCATTGGTTCTCCCTCTTCCCTTTCATCCTCTGCCAAATTGGCAACCTGTGCGATCCAGGAGGTTAAAGGGGCTGTCTCTCCAAGTTGGGAGGTTGATAGTAAAGCAGATGGAAAGTCAAACCGGAGCACCAGGAGAGGGACTATTCGTTGAGTTTTAGAAACCTTTCGTATTCACAGTGTGTCCGTTCTCTAGGTTTACCGTACATGTTATAGCTGTAGTAATATTCCCTTTAACCTGGAGAGTTGGGACCCATGGAATGGGTGCCACGGATTAGTGCTTTAAATGGTATGCATTTGCTCACCCAATCTCACCAATCCTCTCAGTCCCAAGTGTCCAGCCTTATGCCACATCCAGCTGTCGTTGTAGATAGGGTCATTCCAGGTTTCATCAGAGACACTGAAGGAATTGTAAAGAATTTCCCAGTTTTTTTGTTTTGTTTTTGAAATTCCTTTTTATAGTGGGTTTGAGCTGATTCTCGCTGCCATGTTTATGCCTGTCTAGACACACTTGATTCCCTTACGAAGACATATCAATACATAGGTTTTAAGATTCTTACTAGTCAGATATATTCCTCTGCGGGAAATATGGGGTTTTGAGTCCCTTTCACTGAGGAAGGTGTAGGTCTTGTCTATTCCATAGTTGGTTTTTGGAATGGTTCCTGTGCTTATATCAAACTCTGGTTTTATGCATCACCCCACCTCTCCTTCCCCCTTAAGCAGGCATAAGAGTGTTTTCTAAATGTGAGACACTGTTCTCTTTCCTAACTCAGTTCAAGTGTAGCCATGTTTACAGGATCTTCATAAGTGATTTCTTATGATAAGTTTCTTTTTCTGTGTGACTTATTTCACTTAGAATCATCGTACCTGAATCCACCCATTTTGCTGCTACTGGTCTTATGACATTGATTTCATGGCTGAGGGATATTTCATCGTACGTAAGTACCACAATTTTTTGAACCATTTTTATACTTCCTGGGATATTTAAGGTGTACCCAAGTTGAGGTCCTTGTAAGCAGTGCAGCCCTAAATTTTGGGGTGGCTCTGTCTTATTGATTTTCAGTTTTCCCAAAGTATATTCCCTAGACTGGAAGTGCCCTTGGCTCTGTAGCTCTGTTGTTTACTTGTTTTAGGGTACACAATGTACTCCTCCAGAGAGCCAGTTGGCAATTTACATCCCGCCCTTCAGCATAACAAGGCTCCCTGTTCTCCAGGGCCTGTCTTGCCTTTCTGGATTTTACACATTTTGAGGATGTCTCTTTTGACCGGTGGGAAGTGATACTTCTTTGTAGTGCAGATTTGCATTGCCCGCTTGCTTGCTTGGCCAAAAAGGGCGTATGCGTTTTCTCCTGAATATATTCAGGAGAAAACGCATACGCCCTTTTTGGCCAAGTGCATCATTGTCGAAGTTGTGCCCCTCTTACTGTGCTTTAAAGGCGATTCCAACGTACCTCTTTAAATCTGTTTCCTGGTATTCTGCCTCGCTTTCAACTCCGCCTCGTTGCCTTCCCTCAACAGATTTCTGGACGATAGTTGTCCTTTATTACTCGGCCAGTTTGTGAATTGCTGTGCCTCTGAGCTCCATTTTTCAACTCGTTTTTGGTGAGCTGACCGCAAGTCCAAAATTTTGGTTCAGCACCTATGCTGTTTCCCGGTGGGGGGCTGAGACTTTGGTTAATTCTTCTTCCTGCCGGGAAATTACAGTGATATGTGCCCGTCCAAATGCCTAACAGCTACTCTCTCATTGGTTCTCCCTCTTCCCTTTCATCCTCTGCCAAATTGGCAACCTGTGCGAACCAGGAGGTTAAAGGGGCTGTCTCTCCATGTTGGGAGGTTGATAGTAAAGCAGGTGGAAAGTCAAACTGGAGCACCAAGAGAGGGACTAGTCGTTGAGTTTTAGAAACCTTTCGTATTCACAGTGTGTCTGTTCTCTAGGTTTCCCGTACATGTTATAGCTGTAGTAATATTCCCTTCAACCTGGAGAGTTGGGACCCATGAAAAGGGTGCCAGGCATTTGTGCTTTAAAGGGTCTGCATTTGCTCACCCAATCTCACCAATCCTCTCAGTCCCAAGTGTCCAGCCTTATGCCACATTCAGCTGTCGTTGTAGATAGGGTCATTCCAGGTTTCATCAGAGACCCTGAAGGAATTGCAAAGAATTTCCCAGTTTTTTTGTTTTGTTTTTGAAATTCCTTTTTATGGTGGGTTT
The DNA here is from genome assembly GCF_949752795.1 of Hyperoodon ampullatus. Lineage (NCBI taxonomy): Eukaryota > Metazoa > Chordata > Mammalia > Artiodactyla > Ziphiidae > Hyperoodon > Hyperoodon ampullatus. The sequence continues at coordinate 163,359 of NW_027640766.1, forward strand.
GAGCTGATTCTCGCTGCCATGTTTATGCCAGTCTAGACACACTAGATTCCCTTACGGAGACATATCAATACATAGGTTTTAAGATTCTTACTAGTCAGATATATTCCTCTGTGGGAAATATGGGGTTTTGAGTCCCTTTCACTGAGGAAGGTGTAGGTCTTGTCTATTCCATAGTTGGTTTTTGGAACGGTACCTGTGCTTATATCAGACTCTGGTTTTATGCATCACCCCACCTCTCCTTCCCCCTTAAGCAGGCATAAGAGTGTTTTCTAAATGTGAGACACTGTTCTCTTTCCTAACTCAGTTCAAGAGTAGCCATGTTGACAGGATCTTCATAAGTGATATCTTATGATAAGTTTCTTTTTCTGTGTGACTTATTTCACTTAGAATCATCCTACCTGAATCCACCCATTTTGCTGCTACTGGTCTTATGACATTGATTTCATGGCTGAGGGATATTCCATCGTACGTAAATACCACAATTTTTTGAACCATTTTTATATTTCCTGGGATATTTAAGGTGTACCCAAGTTGAGGTCCTTGTAAGCAGTGCAGCCCTAAATTTTGGGGTGGCTCTGTCTTATTGATTTTCAGTTTTCCCAAGGTATATACCCTAGACTGGAAGTGCCCTTGGCTCTGTAGCTCTGTTCTTTACTTGTTTTAGGGAACACAATGCACTCCTCCAGAGAGGCAGTTCGCAATTTCCATCCCGCCCAAAAGCATAACAAGGCTCCCTGTTCTCCGGGGCCTGTCTTGCCTTTCTGTTTTTTACACATTTTGTGGATGTCCCTTTTGACCGGTGGGAAGTGATACTTCTTTGTAGTGCAGATTTGCATTGCCCGCTTGCTTGCTTGGCCAAAAAGGGCGTATGCGTTTTCTCCTGAATATATTCATGAGAAAACGCATACGCCCTTTTTGGCCAAGTGCATCATTGTTGAAGTTGTGCCCCTCTTCCTGTGCTTTAATGGTGATTGCAACGTACCTCTTGAAATCTGTTTCCTGCTATTCTGCCTCGCTTTCAATTCCGCCTCGTTGCCTTCCCTCAACAGATTTTTGGACGATAGTTTTCCTTTATTACTCAGCCAGTTTGTGATTTGCTGTGACCCTGAGCTCCATTTTTCAACTCGTTTTTGGTGAGCTGACCGCAAGTCCAAAATTTGCTTCAGGACCTATACTGGTTCCCGGTGGGTGGCTGAGACTTTGCTTAATTCTTCTTCCTGCCGGGAAATTACAGTGATATGTGCCCGTCCAAATGCCTAAGAGCTACTCACTCATTGGTGCTCCCTCTTCCCTTTCATCCTCTGCCAAATTGGCAACCTGTGCGAACCAGGAGTTTAAAGGGGCTGTCTCTCCAATTTGGGAGGTTGATAGTAAAGCAGATGGAAAGTCAAACCGGAACACCAGGAGAGGGACTATTCGTTGAGGTTTAGAAACCTTTCGTAATCACAGTGTGTCCGTTCTCTAGGTTTCCCGTACATATTATAACTGTAGTAATATTCCCTCTAACCTGGATAGTTGGGACCCATGGAATGGGTGCCAGGCATTTGTGATTTAAAGGGTCTGCATTTGCTCACCCAATCTCACCAATCCTCTCAGTCACAAGTGTCCAGCCTTATGCCACATCCAGCTGTCGTTGTAGATAGGGTCATTCCAGGTTTCATCAGAGACCTTGAAGGAATTGTAAATAATTTCCCAGTTTTTTTGTTTTGTTTTTGAAATTCCTTTTTATAGTGGGTTTGAGCTGATTCTCGCTGCCATGTTTATGCCAGTCTAGACACACTTGATTCCCTTACGGAGACATATCAATACATAGGTTTTAAGATTCTTACTAGTCAGATATATTCCTCTGTGGGAAATATGGGGTTTTGAGTCCCTTTCACTGAGGAAGGTGTAGGTCTTGTCTATTCCATTGTTGGTTTTTGGAACGGTACCTGTGCTTATATCAAACTCTGGTTTTATGCATCACCCCACCTCTCCTTCCCCTTAAGCAGGCATAAGAGTGTTTTCTAAATGTGAGACAGTGTTCTCTTTCCTAACTCAGTTCAAGTGTAGCCATGTTTACAGGATCTTCATAAGTGATATCTTATGATAAGTTTCTTTTTCTGTGTGACTTATTTCACTTAGAATCATCGTACCTGAATCCACCCATTTTGCTGCTACTGGTCTTACGACATTGATTTCATGGCTGAGGGATATTCCATCGTACGTAAGTACCACAATTTTTGAACCATTTTTATATTTCCTGGGATATTTAAGGTGTACCCAAGTTGAGGTCCTTGTAAGCAGTGCAGCCCTAAATTTTGGGGTGGCTTTGTCTTATTGATTTTCAGTTTTCCCAAGGTATCTTCCCTAGATTGGAAGTGCCCTTGGCTCTGTAGCTCTGTTGTTTACTTGTTTTAGGGAACACAATGCACTCCTCCAGAGAGGCAGCTGGAAATTTAAATCCCGCCCATCAGCATAACAAGGCTACCTGTTCTCCAGGGCCTGTCTTGCCTTTCTGGTTTTTACACATTTTGTGGATGTCACTTTTGACCGGTGGGAAGTGATACTTTTTGTAGTGCAGATTTGCATTGCCCGCTTGCTTGCTTGGCCAAAAAGAGCCTATGCGTTTTCTCCTGAATATTTTCATGAGAAAACGCATACGCACTTTTTGGCCAAGTGCATCATTTTCGAAGTTGTGTCCCTCTTCCTGTGCTTTAAAGGCGATTCCAACGTACCTCTTGAAATCTGTTTCCTGCTATTCTGCCTCGCTTTCAAGTCTGCCTCGTTGCATTCCCTCAACAGATTTTTGGACGATAGTTGTCCTTTATTAATCGCCAGTTTGTGAATAGCTGTGCCCCTAAGCTCCATTTTTCAACTCGTTTTTGGTGAGCTGACGACAAGTCCAAAATTTTGATTCAAGACCTATACTGATTCCCGAGGGGGGCTGAGATTTTGGTTAATTCTTCTTCCTGCCGGGAATTTAGAGTGATATGTTCAAGTCGAAATGCCTAACAGCTACTCTCTCATTGGTTCACCCCCTTCCCTTTCATCCTCTGCCAAATTGGCAACCTGTGAGAACCAGGAGGTTAAAGGGGCTGTCTCTCCAAGTTGGGAGATTGATAGTAAAGCAGATGGAAAGTCAAACCGGAGCACCAGGAGAGGGACTATTCGTTGAGTTTTAGAAACCTTTCGTATTCACAGTGTGTCCGTTCTCTAGGTTTACCGTACATGTTATAGCTGTAGTAATATTCCCTTTAACCTGGAGAGTTGGGACCCATGGAATGGGTGCCACGGATTAGTGCTTTAAATGGTATGCATTTGCTCACCCAATCTCACCAATCCTCTCAGTCCCAAGTGTCCAGCCTTATGCCACATCCAGCTGTCGTTGTAGATAGGGTCATTCCAGGTTTCATCAGAGACACTGAAGGAATTGTAAAGAATTTCCCAGTTTTTTTGTTTTGTTTTTGAAATTCCTTTTTAGAGTGGGTTTGAGCTGATTCTCGCTGCCATGTTTATGCCTGTCTAGACACACTTGATTCCCTTATGAAGACATATCAATATATAGGTTTTAAGATTCTTACTAGTCAGATATATTCCTCTGCGGGAAATATGGGGTTTTGAGTCCCTTTCACTGAGGAAGGTGTAGGTCTTGTCTATTCCATAGTTGGTTTTTGGAATGGTTCCTGTGCTTATATCAAACTCTGGTTTTATGCATCACCCCACCTCTCCTTCCCCCTTAAGCAGGCATAAGAGTGTTTTCTAAATGTGAGACACTGTTCTCTTTCCTAACTCAGTTCAAGGGTAGCCATGTTTGCAGGATCTTCATAAGTGATTTCTTATGATAAGTTTCTTTTTCTGTGTGACTTATTTCACTTAGAATCATCGTACCTGAATCCACCCATTTTGCTGCTACTGGTCTTATGAAATTGATTTCATGGCTGAGGGATATTTCATCGTACGTAAGTACCACAATTTTTTGAACCATTTTTATACTTCCTGGGATATTTAAGGTGTACCCAAGTTGAGGTCCTTGTAAGCAGTGCAGCCCTAAATTTTCGGGTGGCACTGTCTTATTGATTTTCAGTTTTCCCAAAGTATATTCCCTAGACTGGAAGTGCCCTTGGATCTGTAGCTCTGTTGTTTACTTGTTTTAGGGTACACAATGTACTCCTCCAGAGAGGCAGTTGGCAATTTACATCCCGCCCTTCAGCATAACAAGGCTCCCTGTTCTCCAGGGCCTGTCTTGCCTTTCTGGATTTTACACATTTTGAGGATGTCTCTTTTGACCGGTGGGAAGTGATACTTCTTTGTAGTGCAGATTTGCATTGCCCGCTTGCTTGCTTGGCCAAAAAGGGGGTATGCGTTTTCTCCTGAATATATTCAGGAGAAAACGCATACCCCCTTTTTGGCCAAGTGCATCATTGTCGAAGTTGTGCCCCTCTTACTGTGCTTTAAAGGCGATTCCAACGTACCTCTTGAAATCTGTTTCCTGGTATTCTGCCTCGCTTTCAAGTCCGCCTCGTTGCCTTCCCTCAACAGATTTCTGGACGATAGTTGTCCTTTATTACTCGGCCAGTTTGTGAATTGCTGTGCCCCTGAGCTCCATTTTTCAACTCGTTTTTGGTGAGCTGACGGCAAGTCCAAAATTTTGGTTCAGCACCTATGCTCTTTCCCGGTGGGGGGCTGAGACTTTGGTTAATTCTTCTTCCTGCCGGGAAATTACAGTGATATGTGCCCGTCCAAATGCCTAACAGCTACTCTCTCATTGGTTCTCCCTCTTCCCTTTCATCCTCTGCCAAATTGGCAACCTGTGCGAACCAGGAGGTTAAAGGGGCTGTCTCTCCATGTTGGGAGGTTGATAGTAAAGCAGGTGGAAAGTCAAACTGGAGCACCAAGAGAGGGACTAGTCGTTGAGTTTTAGAAACCTTTCGTATTCACAGTGTGTCCGTTCTCTAGGTTTCCCGTACATGTTATAGCTGTAGTAATATTCCCTTCAACCTGGAGAGTTGGGACCCATGAAAAGGGTGCCAGGCATTTGTGCTTTAAAGGGTCTGCATTTGCTCACCCAATCTCACCAATCCTCTCAGTCCCAAGTGTCCAGCCTTATGCCACATCCAGCTGTCGTTGTAGATAGGGTCATTCCAGGTTTCATCAGAGACACTGAAGGAATTGTAACGAATTTCCCAGTTTTTTTGTTTTGTTTTTGAAATTCCTTTTTAGAGTGGGTTTGAGCTGATTATCGCTGCCATGTTTATGCCTGTCTAGACACACTTGATTCCCTTATGAAGACATATCAATACATAGGTTTTAAGATTCTTACTAGTCAGATATATTCCTCTGCGGGAAATATGGGGTTTTGAGTCCCTTTCACTGAGGAAGGTGTAGGTCTTGTCTATTCCATAGTTGGTTTTTGGAATGGTTCCTGTGCTTATATCAAACTCTGGTTTTATGCATCACCCCACCTCTCCTTCCCCCTTAAGCAGGCATAAGAGTGTTTTCTAAATGTGAGACACTGTTCTCTTTCCTAACTCAGTTCAAGGGTAGCCATGTTTACAGGATCTTCATAAGTGATTTCTTATGATAAGTTTCTTTTTCTGTGTGACTTATTTCACTTAGAATCATCGTACCTGAATCCACCCATTTTGCTGCTACTGGTCTTATGAAATTGATTTCATGGCTGAGGGATATTTCATCGTACGTAAGTACCACAATTTTTTGAACCATTTTTATACTTCCTGGGATATTTAAGGTGTACCCAAGTTGAGGTCCTTGTAAGCAGTGCAGCCCTAAATTTTCGGGTGGCTCTGTCTTATTGATTTTCAGTTTTCCCAAAGTATATTCCCTAGACTGGAAGTGCCCTTGGCTCTGTAGCTCTGTTGTTTACTTGTTTTAGGGTACACAATGTACTCCTCCAGAGAGGCAGTTGGCAATTTACATCCAGCCCTTCAGCATAACAAGGCTCCCAGTTCTCCAGGGCCTGTCTTGCCTTTCTGGATTTTACACATTTTGAGGATGTCTCTTTTGACCGGTGGGAAGTGATACTTCTTTGTAGTGCAGATTTGCATTGCCCGCTTGCTTGCTTGGCCAAAAAGGGGTTATGCGTTTTCTCCTGAATATATTCAGGAGAAAACGCATACCCCCTTTTTGGCCAAGTGCATCATTGTCGAAGTTGTGCCCCTCTTCCTGTGCTTTAAAGGCGATTCCAACGTACCTCTTGAAATCTGTTTCCTGGTATTCTGCCTCGCTTTCAAGTCCGCCTCGTTGCCTTCCCTCAACAGATTTCTGGACGATAGTTGTCCTTTATTACTCGGCCAGTTTGTGAATTGCTGTGCCCCTGAGCTCCATTTTTCAACTCGTTTTTGGTGAGCTGACGGCAAGTCCAAAATTTTGGTTCAGCACCTATGCTGTTTCCCGGTGGGGGGCTGAGACTTTGGTTAATTCTTCTTCCTGCCGGGAAAATACAGTGATATGTGCCCGTCCAAATGCCTAACAGCTACTCTCTCATTGGTTCTCCCTCTTCCCTTTCATCCTCTGCCAAATTGGCAACCTGTGCGAACCAGGAGGTTAAAGGGGCTGTCCCTCCATGTTGGGAGGTTGATAGTAAAGCAGGTGGAAAGTCAAACTGGAGCACCAAGAGAGGGACTAGTCGTTGAGTTTTAGAAACCTTTCATATTCACAGTGTGTCCGTTCTCTAGGTTTCCCGTACATGTTATAGCTGTAGTAATATTCCCTTCAACCTGGAGAGTTGGGACCCATGAAAAGGGTGCCAGGCATTTGTGCTTTAAAGGGTCTGCATTTGCTCACCCAATCTCACCAATCCTCTCAGTCCCAAGTGTCCAGCCTTATGCCACATTCAGCTGTCGTTGTAGATAGGGTCATTCCAGGTTTCATCAGAGACCCTGAAGGAATTGCAAAGAATTTCCCAGTTTTTTTGTTTTGTTTTTGAAATTCCTTTTTATGGAGGGTTTGAGCTGATTCTCGCTGCCATGTTTATGCCAGTCTAGACACACTAGATTCCCTTACGGAGACATATCAATACATAGGTTTTAAGATTCTTACTAGTCAGATATATTCCTCTGCGGGAAATATGAGGTTTTGAGTCCCTTTCACTGAGGAAGGTGTATGTCTTGTCTATTCCATAGTTGGTTTTTGGAACGGTACCTGTGCTTATATCAGACTCTGGTTTTATGCATCACCCCACCTCTCCTTCCCCCTTAAGCAGGCATAAGAGTGTTTTCTAAATGTGAGACACTGTTCTCTTTCCTAACACAGTTCAAGTGTAGCCATGTTTACAGGATCTTCATAAGTGATATCTTATGATAAGTTTCTTTTTCTGTGTGACTTATTTCACTTAGAATCATCCTACCTGAATCCACCCATTTTGCTGCTACTGGTCTTATGACATTGATTTCATGGCTGAGGGATATTCCATCGTACGTAAATACCACAATTTTTTGAACCATTTTTATATTTCCTGGGATATTTAAGGTGTACCCAAGTTGAGGTCCTTGTAAGCAGTGCAGCCCTAAATTTTGGGGTGGCTCTGTCTTATTTTTTTTTTTTTTTTTTTTTTTTTTTTTTGGTGGTATGCGGGCCTCTCACTGTTGTGGCCTCTCCCGTCGTGGAGCACAGGCTCCGGACGCGCACACTCAGCGGCCATGGCTCACGGGCATAGCTGCTCTGCGGCATGTGGGATCCTCCCGGACCGGGGCACGACCCCGTGTCCCCTGCATCGGCAGGCGGACTCTCAACCACTGCGCCACCAGGGAAGCCCCGGCTCTGTCTTATTGATTTTCAGTTTTCCCATGGTATATACCCTAGACTGGAAGTGCCCTTGGCTCTGTAGCTCTGTTGTTTACTTGTTTTAGGGAACACAATGCACTCCTCCAGAGAGGCAGTTCACAATTTACATCCCGCCCATCAGCATAACAAGGCTCCCTGTTCTCCAGGGCCTGTCTTGCCTTTCTGGTTTTTACACATTTTGTCGATGTCCCTTTTGACCGGTGGGAAGTGATACTTCTTTGTAGTGCAGATTTGCATTGCCCGCTAGCTTGCTTGGCCAAAAAGGGCGTATGCGTTTTCTCCTGAATATATTCAGGAGAAAACGCATACGCCCTTTTTGGCCAAGTGCATCATTGTCGAAGTTGTGCCCCTCTTCCTGTGCTTTAATGGTGATTGCAACGTACCTCTTGAAATCTGTTTCCTGCTATTCTGCCTCGCTTTCAATTCCGCCTCGTTGCCTTCCCTCAACAGATTTTTGGACGATAGTTGTCCTTTATTACTCAGCCAGTTTGTGATTTGCTGTGACCCTGAGCTCCATTTTTCAACTCGTTTTTGGTGAGCTGACCGCAAGTCCAAAATTTTGGTTCAGGACCTATACTGGTTCCCGGTGGGTGGCTGAGACTTTGGTTAATTCTTCTTCCTGCCGGGAAATTACAGTGATATGTGCCCATCCAAATGCCTAACAGCTACTCTCTCATTGTTTCTCCCTCTTCCCTTTCATCCTCTGCCAAATTGGCAAACTGTGCGAACCAGGAGGTCAAAGGGGCTGTCTCTCCAAGTTGGGAGGTTGATAGTAAAGCAGATGGAAAGTCAAACCGGAGCACCAGGAGAGGGACTATTGGTTGAGTTTTAGAAACCTTTTGTATTCACAGTGTGTCCGTTCTCTTGGTTTCCCGTACATGTTATAGCTGTAGTAATATTCCCTTCAACCTGGAGAGCTGGGACCCTTGGAATGGGTGCCAGGCATTTGTGCTTTAAAGGGTCTGCATTTGCTCACCCAATCTCACCAATCCTCTCAGTCCCAATTGTCCCTCCTTATGCCACATCCAGCTGTCGTTGTAGATAAGGTCATTCCAGGTTTCATCAGAGACCCTGAAGGAATTGTAAAGAATTTCCCAGTTTTTTGTTTTGTTTTTGAAATTCCTTTTTGTAGTGGCTTTGAGCTGATTCTCGCTGCCATGTTTATGCCAGTCTAGAGACACTTGATTCCCTTACGGAGACATATCAATACATAGGTTTTAAGATTCTTACTAGTCAGATATATTCCTCTGCGGGAAATATGGGGTTTTGAGTCCCTTTCACTGAGGAAGGTGTAGGTCTTGTCTATTCCATAGCTGGTTCTTAGAACGGTACCTGTGCTTATATCAAACTCTGGTTTTATGCATCACCCCACCTCTCCTTCCCCCTTAAGCAGGCATAAGAGTGTTTTCTAAATGTGAGACACTGTTCTCTTTCCTAACTCAGTTCAAGTGTAGCCATGTTTACAGGATCTTCATAAGTGATATCTTATGATAAGTTTCTTTTTCTGTGTAACTTATTTCACTTAGAATCATCGTACCTGAATCCACCCATTTTGCTGCTACTGGTCTTATGACATTGATTTCATGGCTGAGGGATATTTCATCGTACGTAAGTACCACAATTTTTTGAACCATTTTTATACTTCCTGGGATATTTAAAGTGTACCCAAGTTGAGGTCCTTGTAAGCAGTGCAGCCCTAAATTTTGGGGTGGCTCTGTCTTATTGATTTTCAGTTTTCCCAAAGTATATACCCTAGACTGGAAGTGCCCTTGGCTCTGTAGCTCTGTTGTTTACTTGTTTTAGGGAACACAATGTACTCCTCCAGAGAGGCAGTTGGCAATTTACATCCCGCCCTTCAGCATAACAAGGCTCCCTGTTCTCCAGGGCCTGTCTTGCCTTTCTGGTTTTTACACTTTTTGTGGATGTCCCTTTTGACCGGTGGGAAGTGATACTTCTTTGTAGTGCAGATTTGCATTGCCCGCTTGGTTGATTGGCCAAAAAGGGCGTATGTGTTTTCTCCTGAATATATTCAGGAGAAAACGCATACGCCCTTTTTGGCCAAGTGCATCATTGTCGAAGTTGTGCCCCTCTTCCTGTGATTTAAAGGCGATTCCAACGTACCTCTTGAAATCTGTTTCCTGCTATTCTGCCTCACTTTCAAGTCCGCCTCGTAGCCTACCCTCAACAGATTTTTGGACGATAGTTGTCCTTTATTACTCGGCCAGTTTGTGAATTGCTGTGCCCCTGAGCTCCATTTTTCAACTCGTTTTTGGTGAGCTGACCGCAAGTCCGAAATTTTGGTTTAGGACCTATGCTGTTTCCTGGTGGGGGGCTGAGACTTTGGTTAATTCTTCTTCCTGCCGGGAAATTACAGTGATATGTGCCCGTCCATATGCCTAACAGCTACTCTCTCATTGGTTCTCCCTCTTCCCTTTCATCCTCTGCCAAATTGGAAACGTGTGCGAACCAGGAGGTTAAAGGGGCTGTCTCTCCATGTTGGGAGGTTGATAGTAAAGCAGGTGGAAAGTCAAACTGGAGCACCAGGAGAGGGACTAGTCGTTGAGTTTTAGAAACCTTTCGTATTCACAGTGTGTCTGTTCTCTAGGTTTCCCGTACATGTTATAAGTCTAGTAATATTCCCTTCAACATGGAGAGTTGGGACCCATGAAATGGGTGCCAGGCATTTGTGCTTTAAAGGGTCGGCATTTGCTCACCCAATCTCACCAATCCTCTCAGTCCCAAGTGTCCAGCCTTATGCCACATTCAGCTGTCGTTGTAGATAGGGTCATTCCAGGTTTCATCAGAGACCCTGAAGGAATTGTAAAGAATTTCCCAGTTTTTTTGTTTTGTTTTGAAATTCCTTTTTATAGTGGGTATGAGCTGATTCTCGCTGCCATGTTTATGCCAGTCTAGACACACTTGATTCCCTTACGGATTCATATCAATACATAGGTTTTAAGATTCTTACTAGTCAGATATATTCCTCTGCGGGAAATATGCGGTTTTGAGTCCCTTTCACTGAGGAAGGTGTAGGTCTTGTCTATTCCATAGTTTATTTATGGAACGGTACCTGTGCTTATATCACACTCTGGTTTTATGCATCACCCCACCTCTCCTTCCCCCTTAAGCAAGCATAGGAGTGTTTTCTAAATGTGAGACACTGTTCTCTTTCCTAACTCAGTTCAAGTGTAGCCATGTTTACAGGATCTTCATAAGTGATATCTTATGATAAGTTTCTTTTTCTGTGTGACTTATTTCACTTAGAATCATCCTACCTGAATCCACCCATTTTGCTGCTACTGGTCTTATGACATTGATTTCATGGCTGAGGGATATTCCATCGTACGTAAATACCACAATTTTTTGAACCATTTTTATATTTCCTGGGATATTTAAGGTGTACCCAAGTTGAGGTCCTTGTAAGCAGTGCAGCCCTAAATTTTGGGGTGGATCTGTCTTATTGATTTTCAGTTTTCCCAAGGTATATTCCCTAGACTGGAAGTGCCCTTGGCTCTGTAGCTCTGTTGTTTACTTGTTTTAGGGAACACAATGCACCCCTCCAGAGAGGCAGTTGGCAATTTACATCCCGCCCAAAACCATAACAAGGCTCCCTGTTCTCCGGGGCCTGTCTTGCCTTTCTGGTTTTTAACACATTTTGTGGATGTCCCTTTTGACCGGTGGGAAGTGATACTTCTTTGTAGTGCAGATTTGCATTGCCCGCTTGCTTGCTTGGCCAAAAAGGGCGTATGCGTTTTCTCCTGAATATATTCAGGAGAAAACGCATACGCCCTTTTTGGCCAAGTGTATCATTGTCGAAGTTGTGCCCCTCTTCCTGTGCTTTAATGGTGATTGCAACGTACCTCTTGAAATCTGTTTCCTGCTATTCTGCCTCGCTTTCAATTCCGCCTTGTTACCGTCCCTCAACAGATTTTTGGACGATAGTTGTCCTTTATTACTCGGCCAGTTTGTGAATTGCTGTGTCCCTGAGCTCCATTTTTCAACTCGTTTTTGGTGAGCTGACCGCAAGTCCAAAATTTTGGTTCAGGACTTATACTGGTTCCCGGAGGGTGGCTGAGACTTTGGTTAATTCTTCTTCCTGCCGGGAAAATACAGTGATATGTGCCCATCCAAATGCCTAACAGCTACTCTCTCATTGGTTCTCCCTCTTCCCTTTCATCCTCTGCCAAATTGGCAACCTGTGCGAACCAGGAGGTCAAAGGGGCTGTCTCTCCAATTTGGGAGGTTGATAGTAAAGCAGATGGAAAGTCAAACCGGAGCACCAGGAGAGGGACTATTCGTTGAGTTTTAGAAACCTTTTGTATTCACAGTGTGTCCGTTCTGTTGGTTTCCCGTACATGTTATATCTGTAGTAATATTCCCTTCACCCTGGAGAGCTGGGACCCATGGAATGGGTGCCAGGCATTTGTGCTTTAAAGGGTCTGCATTTGCTCACCCAATCTCACCAATCGTCTCAGTCCCAATTGTCCCTCCTTATGCCACATCCAGTTGTCGTTGTAGATAGGGTCATTCCAGGTTTCATCAGAGACCCTGAAGGAATTGTAAAGAATTTCCCAGTTTTTATGTTTTGTTTTTGAAATTCCTTTTTGTAGTGGGTTTGAGCTGATTCTCGCTGCCATGTTTATGCCAGTCTAGACACACTTGATTCCCTTACGGAGACATATCAATACATAGGTTTTAAGATTCTTACTAGTCAGATATATTCCTCTGCGGGAAATATGGGGTTTTGAGTCCCTTTCACTGAGGAAGGTGTAGGTCTTGTCTATTCCATAGTTGGTTATTGGAACGGTACCTGTGCTTATATCAAACTCTGGTTTTATGCATCACCCCACCTCTCCTTCCCCCTTAAGCAGGCATAAGAGTGTTTTCTAAATGTGAGACACTGTTCTCTTTCCTAACTCAGGTCAAGTGTAGCCATGTTACAGGATCTTCATAAGTGATATCTTATGATAAGTTTCTTTTTCTCTGTGACTTATTACACTTAGAGTCATTGTACCTGAATCCACCCATTTTGCTGCTACTGGTCTTATGACATTGATTTCATGGCTGAGGGATATTCCATCGTATGCAAGTACCACAATTTTTTGAACCATTTTTATATTTCCTGGGACATTTAAGGTGTACCCAAGTTGAGGTCCTTGTAAGCAGTGCGGCCCTAAATTTTGGGGTGGCTCTGTCTTATTGATTTTCAGTTTTCCCAAGGTATATTCCCTAGAATGGAGGTGCCCTTGGCTCTGTAGCTCTGTTCTTTACTTGTTTTAGGGAACACAATGTACTCCTCCAGAGAGGCAGTTGGCAATTTACATCCCGCCTATCAGCATAACAAGGCTCCCTGTTCTCCAGGGCCTGTCTTGCCTTTCTGGTTTTTACACATTTTGTGGATGTCCCTTTTGACCGTTGGGAAGTGATGCTTCTTTGTAGTGCAGATTTGCATGGCCCAGTTGCTTGCTTGGCCAAAATGGGCATATGCGTTTTCTCCTGAATATATTCAGGAGAAAACGCATACGCCCTTTTTGGCCAAGTGCATCATTCTCGAAGTTGTGCCCCTCTTCCTGTGCTTTAAAGGCGATTCCAACGTACCTCTTGAAATCTGTTTCCTGCTATTCTGCCTCGCTTTCAAGTCCGCCTCGTTGCCTTCCCTCAACAGATTTTTCGACGATAGTTGTCCTTTATTACTCGGCCAGTTTGTGAATTGCTGCGCCCCTGAGCTCCATTTTTCAACTCGTTTTTAGTGAGCTGACCGCAAGTCCAAAATTTTGGTTCAGGACCTATACTGGTTCCCGGTGGGTGGCTGAGACTTTGGTTAATTCTTCTTCCTGCCGGGAAATTACGTTGATATGTGCCCGTCCAAATGCCTAACAGCTACTCTCTCATTGGTTCTCCCTCTTCCCTTTCATCCTCTGCCAAATTGGCAACCTGTGGGAACCAGGAGGTTAAAGGGGCTCTCTCTCCAAGTTGGGAGGTTGATAGTAAAGCAGATGGAATGTCAAACCAGAGCACCAGGAGAGGGACTATTCGTTGAGTTTTAGAAACCTTTCGTATTCACAGTGTGTCCGTTCTCTAGGTTTCCCGTACATGTTATAGTTGTAGTAATATTCCGTTCAACCTGGAGTGTTGGGACCAATGGATTGTGTGCCATGCATTATTGCTTTAAAGGGTCTGCATTTGCTCACCCAATCTCACCAATCCTCTCAGTCCCAAGTGTCCAGCCTTATGCCACATCCAGCTGTCATTTTAGATAGGGTCATTCCAGGTTTCATCAGAGACTCTGAAGGAATTGTAAAGAATTTCCCAGTTTTTCTGTTTTGTTTTTGATATTCCTTTGTATAGTGGGTTTGAGCTGTTTCTCGCTGCCATGTTTATGCCAGTCTAGACACACTTGATTCCCTTACGGAGACATATCAATACATAGGTTTTAAGATTCTTACTACTCAGATATATTCCTCTGCGGGAAATATGGGGTTTTGAGTCCCTTTCACTGAGGAAGGTGTAGGTCTTGTCTATTCCATAGTTGGTTTTTGGAACGGTACCTGTGCTTATATCAAACTCTGGTTTTATGCATCACCCCACCTCTCCTTCCCCTTAAGCAGGCATAAGAGAGTTTTCTAAATGTGAGACAGTGTTCTCTTTCCTAACTCAGTTCAAGTGTAGCCATGTTTACAGGATCTTCATAAGTGATATCTTATGATAAGGTTCTTTTTCTGTGTGACTTATTTCACTTAGAATCATCGTACCTGAATCCACCCATTTTGCTGCTACTGGTCTTATGACATTGATTTCATGCCTGAGGGATATTCCATCGTACGTAAGTACCACAATTTTTTGAACCATTTTTATATTTCCTGGGATATTTAAGGTGTACCCAAGTTGAGGTCCTTGTAAGCAGTGCAGCCCTAAATTTTGGGGTGGCTCTGTCTTATTGATTTTCAGATTTACCAAGGTATATTCCCTAGACTGGAAGTGCCCTTGGCTCTGTAGCTCTGTCCTTTACTTGTTTTAGGGAACACAATGCACTCCTCCAGAGAGGCAGTTGGCAATTTACATCCCACCCATCAACATAAAAAGGCTTCTTGTTCTCCAGGGCCTGTCTTGCCTTTATGGTTTTTACACATTTTGTGGATGTCCCTTTTGAACGGTGGGAAGTGATACTTCTTTGTAGTGCAGATTTGCATTTCCCGCTTGCTTGCTTGGCCAAAAAGGGCGTATGCGTTTTCTCCTGAATATATTCAGGAGAAAACGCATACGCCCTTTTTGGCCAAGTGCATCATTGTCGAAATTGTGCCCCTCTTCCTTTGCTTTAATGGCGATTCCAACGTACCTCTTGAAATCTGTTTCCTGCTATTCTGCCTCGCTTTCAAGTCCGCCTCGTTGCCTTCCCTCAACAGATTTTTGGATGATAGTTGTCCTTTATTACTCGGCCCGTTTGTGAATTGCTGTGACCCTGAGCTCCATTTTTCAACTCGTTTTTTGTGAGCTGACCGCAAGTCCAAAATTTTGGTTCAGGACGTATACTGGTTCCGGTGCGTGGCTGAGACGTTGGTTAATTCTTCTTCCTGCCGGGAAATTAGAGTGATATGTGCCCGTCCAAATGCCTAACAGCTACTCTCTCATTGGTTCTGCCTCTTCCCTTTCATCCTCTGCCAAATTGGCAACCTGTGCGAACCAGGAGGTTAAAGGGGCTGTCTCTCCAAGTTGGGAGGTTGGTAGTAAAGCAGATGGAAAGTCAAACTGGAGCACCAGGAGAGGGACTATTCGTTGAGTTTTAGAAACCTTTCGTATTCACAGTGTGTCCGTTCTCTAGGTTTACCGTACATGTTATAGCTGTAGTAATATTCCCTTTAACCTGGAGAGTTTGGACCCATGGAATGGGTGCCACGGATTAGTGCTTTAAATTGTATGCATTTGCTCACCCAATCTCACCAATCCTCTCAGTCCCAAGTGTGCAGCCTTATGCCACATCCAGCTGTCATTGTACATAGGGTCATTCCAGGTTTCATCAGAGACCCTGAAGGAATTGTAAAGAATTTCCCAGTTTTTTTGTTTTGTTTTTGAAATTCCTTTTTATAGTGGGTTTGAGCTGATTCTCGCTGCCATGTTTATGCCAGTCTAGACACACTTGATTCCCTTACGGAGACATATCAATACATAGGTTTTAATATTCTTACTAGTCAGATATATTCCTCTGTGGGATATATGGGGTTTTGAGTCCCTTTCACTGAGGAAGGTGTAGGTCTTGTCTATTCCATAGTTGGTTTTTGGAACGGTACCTGTGCTTATATCAAACTCTGGTTTTATGCATCACCCACCTCTCCTTCACCCTTAAACAGGCATAAGAGTGTTTTCTAAATGTGAGACACTGTTCTCTTTCCTAACTCAGTTCAAGTGTAGCCATGTTTACAGGATCTTCATAAGTGATATCTTATGATAAGTTTCTTTTTCTGTGTGACTTATTTCACTTAGAATCATTGTACCTGAATCCACCCATTTTGCTGCTACTGGTCTTATGACATTGATTTCATGGCTGAGGGATATTCCATCGTACGTAAGTACCACAATTTTTTGAACCATTTTTATATTTCCTGGGATATTTAAGGTGTACCCAAGTTGAGGTCCTTGTAAGCAGTGCAGCCCTAAATTTTGGGGTGACTCTGTCTTATTGATTTTCAGTTTTCCCAAGGTATATTCCCTAGACTGGAAGTGCCCTTGGCTCTGTAGCTCTGTTCTTTACTTCTTTTAGGGAACACAATGCACTCCTCCAGAGAGGCAGTTGGCAATTTACATCCCGCCCATCAGCATAAAAAGGCTCCCTGTTCTCCAGGGCCTGTCTTGCCTTTCAGGATTTTACACATTTTGTGGATGTCCCTTTTGACCGGTGAGAAGTGATACTTCTTTGTAGTGCAGATTTGCATTGCCCGCTTGCTTGCTTGGCCAAAAAGGGCGTATGCGTTTTCTCCTGAATATATTCAGGAGAAAACGCATACGCCCTTTTTGGCCAAGTGCATCATTGTCGAAGTTGTGCCCCTCTTCCTGTGCTTTAAAGGCGATTCCTACGTACCTCTTGAAATCTGTTTCCTGCTATTCTGCCTCGCTTTCAAGTCCGCCTCGTTGCCTTCCCTCAATAGATTTTTGGACGATAGTTGTCCTTTATTACTCTTCCAGTTTGTGAATTGCTGTGACCCTGAGCTCCATTTTTCAACTCGTTTTCAGTGAGCTGACCGCAAGGGCAAAATTTTGGATCAGGACCTATACTGGTTCCCGGGGGGTGCTGAGACTTTTGTTAATTCTTCTTCCTGCCGGGAAATTAGAGTGATATGTGCCCGTCCAAATGCCTAACAGCTACTCTCTCATTGGTTCTCCCTCTTCCCTCTCATCCTCTGCCAAATTGGCAAACTGTGCGAACCAGGAGGTTAAAGGGGCTGTCTCTCCAAGTTGGGAGGTTGATAGTAAAGCAGATAGAAAGTCAAACATGAGCACCAGGAGAGGGACTATTCGTTGAGTTTTAGAAACCTTTCGTATTCACAGTGTGTCCGTTCTCTAGGTTTCCCGTACATGTTATAGCTGTAGTAATATTCCCTTTAACATGTAGAGTTGGGACCCATGGAGTGGGTGCCAGGCATTTGTGCTTTAAAGGGTCTGCATTTGCTCACCCAATCTCAACAATCCTCTCAGTCCCAAGTGTCCAGCCTTATGCCTCATTCAGCTGTCGTTGTACATAGGGTCTTTCCAGGTTTCATCAGTGACCCTGAAGGAATTGTAAAGAATTTCCCAGTTTTTTTGTTTTGTTTTTGAAATTCCTTTTTATAGTGGGTTTGAGGTGATTCTCGCTGCCATGTTTATGCCAGTCTAGACACACATGATTCCCTTACGTAGACATATCAATACATAGGTTTTAAGATTCTTACTAGTCATATATATTCCTCTGCGGGAAATATGGGGTTTGGAGTCCCTTTCACTGAGGAAGGTGTAGGTCTTGTCTATTCCATAATTGGTTTTTGGAACGGTACCTGTGCTTATATCAAACTCTGGTTTTATGCATCACCCCACCTCTCCTTCCCCCTTAAGCAGGCATAAGAGTGTTTTCTAAATGTGAGACACTCTTCTCTTTCCTAACTCAGTTCAAGTGTAGCCATGTTTACAGGATCTTCATAAGTGATATCTTATGAAAAGTTTCTTTTTCTCTGTGACTTATTTCACTTAGAATCATCGTACCTGAATCCACCCATTTTGCTGCTACTGGTCTTATGACATTGATTTCATGGCTGAGGGATATTCCATCGTACGTAAGTACCACAAATTTTTGAACCATTTTTATATTTCCTGGGATATTTAAGGTGTACCCAAGTTGAGGTCCTTGTAAGCAGTGCAGCCCTAAATTTTGGGGTGGCTCTGTCTTATCGATTTTCAGTTTTCCCATGGTATATTCCCTAGACTGGAAGTGCCCTTGGCTCTGTAGCTCTGTTGTTTACTTGTTTTAGGGAACACAATGCACTCCTCCAGAGAGGCAGTTGGCAATTTACATCCCGCCCATCAGCATAACAAGGCTCCCTGTTCTCCAGGGCCTGTCTTGCCTTTCTGGTTTTTACACATTTTGTGGATGTCCCTTTTGACCGGTGGGAAGTGATACTTCTTTGTAGTGCAGATTTGCATTGCCCGCTTGCTTGCTTGGCCAAAAAGGGCGTATGCGTTTTCTCCTGAATATATTCAGGAGAAAACGCATACGCCCTTTTTGGCCAAGTGCATCATTGTCGAAGTTGTGCCCCTCTTCCTGTGCTTTAAAGGCGATTCCAACGTACCTCTTGAAATCTGTTTCCTGCTATTCTGCCTCGCTTTCAAGTCTGCCTCGTTTCCTTCCCTCAACAGATTTTCGGACGATAGTTGTCCTTTATTAGTCGGCCAGTTTGCGAATTGCTGTGCCCCTGAGCTCCATTTTTCAACTCGTTTTTTGTGAGGTGACCGCAAGTCCAGAATTTTGGTTCAGGACATATGCTGATTCCCGGTGGGGGGCTGAGACTTTGGTTAATTCTTCTTCCTGCCAGGAAATTACAGTGATATGTGCCCGTCCAAATGCCTAACAGCTACTCTCTCATTGGTTCTCCCTCTTCCCTTTCATCCTCTGCCAAATTGGCAACCTGTGCGAACCAGGAGGATAAAGGGGCTGTATCTCCAATTTGGGAGGTTGATAGTAAAGCAGATGGAAAGCCAAACTGGAGCACCAGGTGAGGGACTATTCGTTGAGTTTTAGAAACCTTTCGTATTCACAGTGGGTCCATTCTCTAGGTTTCCGGTACATGTTACAGCTGTAGTAATATTCCCTTCAACCTGGAGAGTTGGGACCCATGGAATGGGTGCCAGGCATTTGTGCTTTAAAGGGTCTGCCTTTGCTCACACAATCTCACAAATCCTCTCAGTCCCAAGTGTCCAGCCTTATGCCTCATCCAGCTGTCGTTGTAGATAAGGTCATTCCAGGTTTCATTAGAGACCCTGAAGGAATTGTAAAGAATTTCCCAGTTTTTTTGTTTTGTTTTTGAAATTCCTTTTTATAGTGGCTTTGAGCTGATTCTCGCTGCCATGTTTATGCCAGTCTAGACACACTTGATTCCCTTACGGAGACATATCAATACATAGGTTTTAAGATTCTTACTAGTCAGATATATTCCTCTGCGGGAAATATGGGGTTTTGAGTCCCTTTCACTGAGGAAGGTGTAGGTCTTGTCTATTCCATAGTTGGTTTTTGGAACGGTACCTGTGCTTATGTCAAACTCTGGTTTTATGCATCACCCCACCTCTCCTTCCCCTTAAACAGGCATAAGAGTGTTTTCTAAATGTGAGACACTGTTCTCTTTCCTAACTCAGTTCAAGTGTAGCCATGTTTACAGGACCTTCATAAGTGATATCTTATGATAAGTTTCTTTTTCTCTGTGACTTATTTCACTTAGAATCATCGTACCTGAATCCACCCATTTTGTTGCTACTGGTCTTATGACATTGATTTCATTGCTGAGGGATATTCAATCGTACGTAAGTACCACAATTTTCTGAACCATTTTTATATTTCCTGGGATACTTAAGGTGTACCCAAGTTGAGGTCCTTGTAAGCAGTGCAGCCCTAAATTTTGGGGTGGCTCTGTCTTATTGATTTTCAATTTTCCCTAGGTATATTCCCTAGACTGGAAGTGCCCCTGGCTCTGTAGCTCTGTTGTTTATTTGTTTTAGGGAACACAATGCACTCCTCCAGATACGCAGTTGGCAATTTACATCCCGCCCATCAGCATAACAAGGCTCCCTGTTCTCCAGGGCCTGTCTTGCCTTTCAGGTTTTTACACATTTTGTGGATGTCCCTTTTGACCTGTGGGAAGTGATACTTCTTTGTAGTGCAGATTTGCATTGCCCGCTTGCTTGCTTGGCCAAAAAGGGCGTATGCATTTTCTCCTGAATATATTCAGGAGAAAACGCATACGCCCTTTTTGGAAAAGTGCATCATTGTCGAAGTTGTGCCCCTCTTCCTGTGCTTTAAAGGTGATTCCAACGTACCTCTTGAAATCTGTTTTCTGCTATTCTGCCTCGCTTTCAAGTCCGCCTCGTTGCCTTCCCTCAACAGATATTTGGACGATAGTTGTCCTTTATTACTCGGCCAGTTTGTGAATTGCTGTGCCCCTGAACTCCATTTTTCAACTCGTTTTCTGTGAGCTGACCGCAGGTCCAAAATTTTGGTTCAGGACCTATACTGGTTCCCGGTGGGTGGCTGAGACTTTGGTTAATTCTTCTTCCTGCCTGGAAATTAGAGTGATATGTGCCCGTCCAAATGCCTAACAGCTACTCTCTCATTGGTTCTCCCTCTTCCCTTTCATCCTCTGCCAAATTGGCAACCTGTGCGAACCAGGAGGTTAAAGGGGCTGTATCTCCAATTTGGGAGGTTGACAGTAAAGCAGATGGAAAGTCAAACCCGAGCACCAGGAGATGGACTATTCGTTGAGTTTTAGAAACCTTTCCTATTCACAGTGTGTCTGTTCTCTAGGTTTCCCGTACATGTTATAGCTGTAGTAATATTCCCTTCAACCTGGAGAGTTGGGACCCATGGAATGGGTGCCAGGCATTTGTGCTTTAAAGGGTCTGCCTTTGCTCACCCAATCTCACCAATCCTCTCAGTCCCAAGTGTCCAGCCTTATGCCACATCCAGCTGTCGTTGTACCTAGGGTCATTCCAGGTTTCATCAGAGACGCTGAAGGAATTGGAATTTATTTCCCAGTTTTTTTGTTTTGTTTTTGCAATTACTTTTTATAGTGGGTTTGAGCTGATTCTCGCTGCCATGTTTATGCATGTCTAGACACACGTGATTCCCTTACGGAGACATATCAATACATAGGTTTTAAGATTCTTAATAGTCAGATATATTCCTCTGCGGGAAATATGGGGTTTTGAGTCCCTTTCACTGAGGAAAGTGTAGGTCTTGTCTATTCCATAGTTGGTTTTTGGAACGGTACCTGTGCTTATATCAAACTCTGGTTTTATGCATCACCCCACCTCTCCTTCCCCCTTAAGCAGGCATAAGAGTGTTTTCTAAATGTGAGACACTGTTCTCTTTCCTAACTCAGTTCAAGTGTAGCCATGTTTACAGGATCTTCATAAGTGATATCTTATGATAAGTTTGTTTTTCTGTGTGACTTATTTCACTGAGAATCATCGTACCTTAATCCACCCATTTTGCTGCTACTGGTCTTAAGACATTGATTTCATGGCTGAGGGATATTCCATCGTACGTAAGTACCACAATTTTTTGAACCATTTTTATATTTCCTAGGATATTTTAGGTGTACCCAAGTTGAGGTCCTTGTAAGCAGTGCAGCCCTAAATTTTGGGGTGGCTCTGTCTTATTGATTTTCAGCTTTCCCAAGGTATATTCCTTACACTGGAAGTGCCCTTGGCTCTGTAGCTCTGTTGTTTACTTGTTTTAGGGAACACAATGCACTCCTCCGGAGAGGCAGTTGGCAATTTACATCCCGCCCATCAGCATAACAAGGCTCCCTGTTCTCCAGGGCCTGTCTTGCCTTTCTGGTTTTTACATATTTTGTGGATGTCCCTTTTGACTGGTGGGAAGTGATACTTCTTTTTAGTGCAGATTTGCATTGCCCGCTTGCTTGCTTGGCCAAAAAGGGCGTATGGGTTTTCTCCTGAATATATTAAGGAGAAAACGCATACGCCCTTTTTGGCCAAGTGCATCATTGTCGAAGTTGTGCCCCTCTTCCTGTGCTTTAAAGGCGATTCCAACGTACCTCTTGAAATCTGTTTCCTGCTATTCTGCCTCGCTTTCAAGTCCGCCTCGTTGCCTTCCCTCAACAGATTTTTGGACGATAGTTGTCCTTTATTACTCGGCCAGTTTGTGAATTGCTGTGCCCCTGAGCTCCATTTTTCAACTCGTTTTTGGTGAGCTGACCGCAAGTCCAAAATTTTGGTTCAGGACCTATACTGGTTCCCAGTGGGTGGCTGAGACTTTGGTTAATTCTTCTTCCTGCCGGGAAATTAGAGTGATATGTGCCTGTCCAAATGCCTAACAGCTACTCTCTCATTGGTTCTCCCTCTTCCCTTTCATCCTCTGTGAAATTGGCAACCTGTGTGAACCCGGAGGTTAAAGGGGCTGTCTCTCCAAGTTGGGAGGTTGATAGTAAAGCAGGTGGAAAGTCAAGCCGGAGCACCAGGAGAGGGACTATTCGTTTAGTTTTAGAAACCTTTCGTATTTACAGTGTGTCCGTTCTCTAGGTTTCCCATACATGTTATAGCTGTAGTAATATTCCCTTCAACCTGGAGAGTTGGGACCCATGGAATGGGTGCCAGGCATTTGTGCTTTAAAGGGTCTGCATTTGCTCACCCAATCTCACCAATCCTCTCAGTCCCAAGTGTGCAGCCTTATGCCACATCCAGCTCTCGTTGTAGATAGGGTCATTCCAGGTTTCATCAGAGACCCTGAAGGAATTGTAAAGAATTTCCAAGTATTTTTGTTTTGTTTTTGAAATTCCTTTTTATAGTGGGTTTGAGCTGATTCTCGCTGCCATGTTTATGCCAGTCTAGACACACTTGATTCCCTTACGGAGACATATCAATATATAGGTTTTAAGATTCTTACTAGTCAGATATATTCCTCTGCGGGAAATATGGTGTTTTGAGTCCCTTTCACTGAGGAAGGTGTAGGTCTTGTCTATTCCATAGTTGGTTTTTGGAACGGTACCTGTGCTTATATCAAACTCTGGTTTTATGCATCACCCCACCTCTCCTTCCCCCTTATGCAGGCATAAGAGTGTTTTCTAAATGTGAGACACTGTTCTCTTTCCTAACTCAGTTCAAGTGTAGCCATGTTTACAGGATCTTCATAAGTGATATCTTATGATAAGTTTCTTTTTCTGTGTGACTTATTTCACTTAGAATCATTGTACCTGAATCCACCCATTTTGCTGCTACTGGTCTTATGACATTGATTTCATGGCTGAGGGATATTCCATCGTACGTAAGTACCACAATTTTTTGAACCATTTTTATATTTCCTGGGATATTTAAGGTGTACCCAAGTTGAGGTCCTTGTAAGCAGTGCAGCCCTAAATTTTGGGGTGACTCTGTCTTATTGATTTTCAGTTTTCCCAAGGTATATTCCCTAGACTGGAAGTGCCCTTGGCTCTGTAGCTCTGTTCTTTACTTCTTTTAGGGAACACAATGCACTCCTCCAGAGAGGCAGTTGGCAATTTACATCCCGCCCATCAGCATAAAAAGGCTCCCTGTTCTCCAGGGCCTGTCTTGCCTTTCAGGATTTTACACATTTTGTGGATGTCCCTTTTGACCGGTGAGAAGTGATACTTCTTTGTAGTGCAGATTTGCATTGCCCGCTTGCTTGCTTGGCCAAAAAGGGCGTATGCGTTTTCTCCTGAATATATTCAGGAGAAAACGCATACGCCCTTTTTGGCCAAGTGCATCATTGTCGAAGTTGTGCCCCTCTTCCTGTGCTTTAAAGGCGATTCCTACGTACCTCTTGAAATCTGTTTCCTGCTATTCTGCCTCGCTTTCAAGTCCGCCTCGTTGCCTTCCCTCAATAGATTTTTGGACGATAGTTGTCCTTTATTACTCTTCCAGTTTGTGAATTGCTGTGACCCTGAGCTCCATTTTTCAACTCGTTTTCAGTGAGCTGACCGCAAGGGCAAAATTTTGGTTCAGGACCTATACTGGTTCCCGGGGGGTGCTGAGACTTTTGTTAATTCTTCTTCCTGCCGGGAAATTAGAGTGATATGTGCCCGTCCAAATGCCTAACAGCTACTCTCTCATTGGTTCTCCCTCTTCCCTCTCATCCTCTGCCAAATTGGCAAACTGTGCGAACCAGGAGGTTAAAGGGGCTGTCTCTCCAAGTTGGGAGGTTGATAGTAAAGCAGATAGAAAGTCAAACATGAGCACCAGGAGAGGGACTATTCGTTGAGTTTTAGAAACCTTTCGTATTCACAGTGTGTCCGTTCTCTAGGTTTCCCGTACATGTTATAGCTGTAGTAATATTCCCTTTAACATGTAGAGTTGGGACCCATGGAGTGGGTGCCAGGCATTTGTGCTTTAAAGGGTCTGCATTTGCTCACCCAATCTCAACAATCCTCTCAGTCCCAAGTGTCCAGCCTTATGCCTCATCCAGCTGTCGTTGTACATAGGGTCTTTCCAGGTTTCATCAGTGACCCTGAAGGAATTGTAAAGAATTTCCCAGTTTTTTTGTTTTGTTTTTGAAATTCCTTTTTATAGTGGGTTTGAGGTGATTCTCGCTGCCATGTTTATGCCAGTCTAGACACACATGATTCCCTTACGTAGACATATCAATACATAGGTTTTAAGATTCTTACTAGTCATATATATTCCTCTGCGGGAAATATGGGGTTTGGAGTCCCTTTCACTGAGGAAGGTGTAGGTCTTGTCTATTCCATAATTGGTTTTTGGAACGGTACCTGTGCTTATATCAAACTCTGGTTTTATGCATCACCCCACCTCTCCTTCCCCCTTAAGCAGGCATAAGAGTGTTTTCTAAATGTGAGACACTCTTCTCTTTCCTAACTCAGTTCAAGTGTAGCCATGTTTACAGGATCTTCATAAGTGATATCTTATGAAAAGTTTCTTTTTCTCTGTGACTTATTTCACTTAGAATCATCGTACCTGAATCCACCCATTTTGCTGCTACTGGTCTTATGAGATTGATTTCATGGCTGAGGGATATTCCATCGTACGTAAGTACCACAAATTTTTGAACCATTTTTATATTTCCTGGGATATTTAAGTTGTACCCAAGTTGAGGTCCTTGTAAGTAGTGCAGCCCTAAATTTTGGGGTGGCTCTGTCTTATCGATTTTCAGTTTTCCCATGGTATATTCCCTAGACTGGAAGTGCCCTTGGCTCTGTAGCTCTGTTGTTTACTTGTTTTAGGGAACACAATGCACTCCTCCAGAGAGGCAGTTGGCAATTTACATCCCGCCCATCAGCATAACAAGGCTCCCTGTTCTCCAGGGCCTGTCTTGCCTTTCTGGTTTTTACACATTTTGTGGATGTCCCTTTTGACCGGTGGGAAGTGATACTTCTTTGTAGTGCAGATTTGCATTGCCCGCTTGCTTGCTTGGCCAAAAAGGGCGTATGCGTTTTCTCCTGAATATATTCAGGAGAAAACGCATACGCCCTTTTTGGCCAAGTGCATCATTGTCGAAGTTGTGCCCCTCTTCCTGTGCTTTAAAGGCGATTCCAACGTACCTCTTGAAATCTGTTTCCTGCTATTCTGCCTCGCTTTCAAGTCCGCCTCGTTGCCTTCCCTCAACAGATTTTTGGACGATAGTTATCCTTTATTACTCGGCCAGTTTGTGAATTGCTGTGCCCCTGAGCTCCATTTTTCAACTCGTTTTCTGTGAGCTGACCGCAAGTCCAAAATTTTGGTTCAGGACCCATACTGGTTCCCGGTGGGGGGCTGAGACTTTCGTTAATTCTTCTTCCTGCCAGGAAATTACAGTGATATGTGCCTGTCCAAATGCCTAACAGCTACTCTCTCATTGGTTCTCCCTCTTCCCTTTCATCCTCTGCCAAATTGGCAACCTGTGCGAACCAGGAGGTTAAAGGGGCTGTCTCTCCAATTTGGAAGGTTGATAGTAAAGCAGATGGAAAGTCAAACCGGAGCACCAGGAGAGGGACTATTCGTTGAGTTTTAGAAACCTTTTGTATTCACAGTGTGTCCGTTCTCTAGGTTTCCAGTACATGTTATAACTGTAGTAATATTCCCTTCAACCTGGAGAGTTGGGACCCATGGAATGTGTGCCATGCATTATTGCTTTAAAGGGTCTGCATTTGCTCACCCAATCTCACCAATCCTCTCAGTCCCAAGTGTGCAGCCTTATGCCACATCCAGGTGTCGTTGTAGATAGGGTCATTCCAGGTTTCATCAGAGACTCTGAAGGAAATGTAAAGAATATCCCATTTTTTTTGTTTTGTTTTTGAAATTCCTTTTTATCGTGGGTTTGAGCTGATTCTCGCTGCCATGTTTATGCCAGTCTAGACACACTTGATTCCCTTACGGAGTCATATCAATACATATGTTTTAGGATTCTTACTAGTCAGATATATTCCTCTGCGTGAAATATGGTGTTTTGAGTCCCTTTCACTGAGGAACGTGTAGGTCTTGTCTATTCCATAGGTGGTTTTTGGAGCGGTACCTGTGCTTATATCAAACTCTGGTTTTATGCATCACCCCACCTCTCTTTCCCCCTTAAGCAGGCATAAGAATGTTTTCTAAATGTGAGACACTGTTCTCTTTCCTAACTCAGTTCAAGTGTAGCCATGTTTACAGGATCTTCATAAGTGATATCTTATGATAAGTTTCTTTTTCTGTGTGACTTATTTCACTTAGAATCATCGTACCTGAATCCACCCATTTTGCTGCTACTGGTCTTATGACATTGATTTCATGGCTGAGGGATATTCCATCGTACGTAAGTACCACACTTTTTTGAACCATTTTTATATTTCCTGGGATATTTAAGGTGTACCCAAGTTGAGGTCCTTGTAAGCAGTGCAGCCCTAAATTTTGGGGTGGCTCTGTCTTATTGATTTTCAGTTTTCCCAAGGTATATTCCCTAGACTGCAAGTGCCCTTGGCTCTGTATCTCTGTTCTTTACTTGTTTTAGGGAACACAATGTACTCCTCCAGAGAGGCAGTTGGCTATTTACATCCTTCCCATCAGCATAACATGGCTCACAGTTCTCCAGGGCCTGTCTTGCCTTTCTGGTTTTTACACATTTTGTGGATGTCCCTTTTGACCGGTGGGAAGTGATACTTCTTTGTAGTGCAGATTTGCATTGCCCGCTTGCTTGCTTGGCCAAAAAGGGCGTATGCGTTTTCTCCTGAATATATTCAGGAGAAAACGCATACGCCCTTTTTGGCCAAGTGCATCATTGTCGAAGTTGTGCCCCTCTTCCTGTGCTTTAAAGGCGATTCCAACGTACCTCTTGAAATCTGTTTCCTGCTATTCTGCCTCGCTTTCAAGTCTGCCTCGTTGCCTTCCCTCAACAGATTTTTGGACGATAGTTGTCCTTTATTACTCGGCCAGTTTGTGAATTGCTGTGCCCCTGAGCTCCATTTTTCAACTCGATTTTGGTGAGCTGACCGCAAGTCCAAAATTTTGGTTCAGGACCTATACTGGTTCCCGGTGGGTGGCTGAGACTTTGGTTAATTCTTCTTCCTGCCGGGAAATTACAGTGATATGTGCCCGTCCAAATGCCAAACAGCTACTCTCTCATTGGTTCTCCCTCTTCCCTTTCATCCTCTGACAAATTGGCAACCTGTGCGAACCAGGAGGTTAAAGGGGTTGTCTCTCCAAGTAGGGAGGTTGATAGTAAAGCAGGTGGAAAGTCAAACAGGAGAACCAGCAGAGGGACTATTCGTTGAGTTTTAGAAACCTTTCGTATTCACAGTGTGTCCGTTCTCTAGGTTTCCTGTACATGTTATAACTGTAGTAATATTCCCTTCAACCTGGAGAGCTGGGACCCATGGAATGTGTGCCATGCATTATTGCTTTAAAGGGTCTGCATTTGCTCACCCAATCTCACCAATCCCCTCAGTCCCAAGTGTCCAGCCTTATGCCACATCCAGCTGTCGTTGTAGATCGGGTCATTCCAGGTTTCATCAGAGACCCTGAAGGAATTGTAAAGAATATCCCAGTTTTTTTGTTTTCTTTTTGAAATTCCTTTTTATAGTGGGTTTGAGCTGATTCTCGCTGCCATGTTTATGCAGTCTAGACACACATGATTCCCTTACGGAGACATATCAATCCATAGGTTTTAAGATTCTTACTAGTCAGATATATTCCTCTGCGGGAAATATGGCGTTTTGAGTCCCTTTCACTGAGGAAGGTGTAGGTCTTGTCTATTCCATAGTTGGTTTTTGGAACGGTACCTGTGCTTATATCAAACTCTGGTTTTATGCATCACCCCACCTCTCTTTCCCCCTTAAGCAGGCATAAGAGTGTTTTCTAAATGTGAGACACTGTTCTCTTTCCTAACTCAGTTCAAGTGTAGCCATGTTTACCGGATCTTCATAAGTGATACCTTATGATAAGTTTCTTTTTCTGTGTGACTTATTTCACTTAGAATCATCGTACCTGAATCCACCCATTTTGCTGCTACTGGTCTTATGTCATTCATTTCATGGCTGAGGGATATTCCATCGTACGTAAGTACCACAATTTTTTGAACCATTTTTATATTTCCTGGGATATTTAAGGTGTACCCAAGTTGAGGTCCTTGTAAGCAGTGCAGACGTAAATTTTGGGGTGGCTCTGTCTTATTGATTTTCAGTTTTCCCAATATATATTCCCTAGACTGGAAGTGCCCTTGGCTCTGTAGCTCTGTTCTTTACTTGTTTTAGGGAACACAATGCACTCCTCCAGAGAGGCAGTTGGCAATTTACATCCCGCCCATCAGCATAACAAGGCTCCCTGTTCTCCAGGGCCTGTCTTGCCTTTCTGGTTTTTACACATTTTGTGGATGTCCCTTTTGACCGGTGGGAAGTGATACTTCTTTGTAGTGCACATTTGCATTGCCCGCTTGCTTGCATGGCCAAAAAGGGCGTATGCGTTTTCTCCTGAATATATTCAGGAGAAAACACATACGCCCTTTTTGGCCAAGTGCATCATTGTCGAAGTTGTGCCCCTCTTCCTGTGCTTTAAAGGCGATTCCAACGTACCTCTTGAAATCTGTTTCCTGCTATTCTGCCTCGCTTTCAAGTCCGCCTCGTTTCCTTCCCTCAACAGATTTTTGGACGATAGTTGTCCTTTATTACTCGGCCAGTTTGTGAATTGCTGTGCCCCTGAGCTCCATTTTTCAACTCGTTTTTGGTGAGCTGACCGCAAGTCCAAAATTTTGTTTCAGGACCTATACTGGTTCCCGGTGGGGGGCTGAGACTTTCGTTAATTCTTCTTCCTGCCAGGAAATTACAGTGATATGTGCCCGTCCAAATGCCTAACAGCTACTCTCTCATTGGTTCTCCCTCTTCCATTTCATCCTCTGACAAATTGGCAACCTGTGCGAACCAGGAGGTTAAAGGGGCTGTCTCTCCAAGTTGGGAGGTTGATAGTAAAGCAGGTGGAAACTCAAACCGGAGCAACAGGAGAGGGACTATTCGTTGAGTTTTCAAAACCTTTCGTATTCACAGTGTGTCCGTTCTCTAGGTTTCCAGTACATGTTATAACTGTAGTAATATTCCCTTCAACCTGGAGAGTTAGGACCCATGGAATAGGTGCCATGCATTATTGCTTTAAAGGGTTTGCAATTGCTCACCCAATCTCACCAATCCCCTCAGTCCCAAGTGTCCAGCCTTATGCCACATCCAGCTGTCGTTGTAGATAGGGTCATTCCAGGTTTCATCATTGACCCTGAAGGAATTGTAAAGAATTTCCCCGTTTTTTTGTTTTGTTTTTGAAATTCCTTTTTATAGTGGGTTTGAGCTGATTCTCGCTGCCATGTTTATGCCAGTCTAGACACACTTGATTCCCTTACGGAGACATATCAATACATAGGTTTTAAGATTCTTACTAGTCAGATATATTCCTCTGCGGGAAATATGGGGTTTTGAGTCCCTTTCACTGAGGAAGGTGTAGGTCTTGTCTATTCCATAGTTGGTTTTTGGAACGGTACCTGTGCTTATATCAAACTCTGGTTTTATGCATCACCCCACCTCTCCTTCCCCCTTAAGCAGGCATAAGAGTGTTTTCTAAATGTGAGACACTGTTCTCTTTCCTAACTCAGTTCAAGTGTAGCCATGTTTACAGGATCTTCATAAGTGATATCTTATGATAAGTTTCTTTTTCTGTGTGACATTTCACTTAGAATCATCGTACCTGAATCCAGCCATTTTGCTGCTACTGGTCTTATGACATTGATTTCATGGCTGAGGGATATTCCATCGTACGTAAGTACCTCAATTTTTTGAACAATTTTTATATTTCCTGGGATACATAAGGTGTACCCAAGTTGAGGTCCTTGTAAGCAGTGCAGCCCTAAATTTTGGGGTGGCTCTGTCTTATTGATTTTCAGTTTTCCCAAAGTATATTCCCTAGACTGGAAGTGCCCTTGGCTCTGTAGCTGTGTTGTTTACTTGTTTTAGGGAACACAATGTACTCCCCCAGAGAGGCAGTTGGCAATTTACATCCCGCCATTCAGCATAACAAGGCTCCCTGTTCTCCAGGGCCTGTCTTGCCTTTCTGGTTTTTACACATTTTGTGCATGTCCCTTTTGACCGTTGGGAAGTGATACTTCTCTGTAGTGCAGATTTGCATTGCCCGCTTGCTTGCTTGGCCAAAAAGGGCGTATGCGTTTTCTCCTGAATATATTCAGGAGAAAACGCATACGCCCTTTTTGGCCAAGTGCATCATTGTCGAAGTTGTGCCCCTCTTCCTGTACTTTAAAGGCGATTCCAACGTACCTCTTGAAATCTGTTTCCTGCTGCTCTGCCTCGCTTTCAAGTCCGCCTGGTTGCCTTCCCTCAACAGATTTTTGGACGATAGTTGTCCTTTATTACTCGGCCAGTTTGTGAATTGCTGTGCCCCTGAGCTCCATTTTTCAACTCGTTTTTGGTGAGCTGACCGCAAGTCCAAAATTTTGGTTCAGGTCCTATGCTGGTTCCCGGTGGGTGGCTGAGACTTTGGTTAATTCTTCTTCCTGCCGGGAAATTACAGTGATATGTGCCCGTCCAAATGCCTAACAGCTACTCTCTCATTGGTTCTCCCTCTTCCATTTCATCCTCTGACAAATTGGCAACCTGTGCGAACCAGGAGGTTAAAGGGGCTGTCTCTCCAAGTTGGGAGGTTGATAGTAAAGCAGGTGGAAACTCAAACCGGAGCAACAGGAGAGGGACTATTCGTTGAGTTTTCAAAACCTTTCGTATTCACAGTGTGTCCGTTCTCTAGGTTTCCAGTACATGTTATAACTGTAGTAATATTCCCTTCAACCTGGAGAGTTAGGACCCATGGAATAGGTGCCATGCATTATTGCTTTAAAGGGTTTGCAATTGCTCACCCAATCTCACCAATCCCCTCAGTCCCAAGTGTCCAGCCTTATGCCACATCCAGCTGTCGTTGTAGATAGGGTCATTCCAGGTTTCATCATTGACCCTGAAGGAATTGTAAAGAATTTCCCCGTTTTTTTGTTTTGTTTTTGAAATTCCTTTTTATAGTGGGTTTGAGCTGATTCTCGCTGCCATGTTTATGCCAGTCTAGACACACTTGATTCCCTTACGGAGACATATCAATACATAGGTTTTAAGATTCTTACTAGTCAGATATATTCCTCTGCGGGAAATATGGGGTTTTGAGTCCCTTTCACTGAGGAAGGTGTAGGTCTTGTCTATTCCATAGTTGGTTTTTGGAACGGTACCTGTGCTTATATCAAACTCTGGTTTTATGCATCACCCCACCTCTCCTTCCCCCTTAAGCAGGCATAAGAGTGTTTTCTGAATGTGAGACACTGTTCTCTTTCCTAACTCAGTTCAAGTGTAGCCATGTTTACAGGATCTTCATAAGTGATATCTTATGATAAGTTTCTTTTTCTGTGTGACATTTCACTTAGAATCATCGTACCTGAATCCAGCCATTTTGCTGCTACTGGTCTTATGACATTGATTTCATGGCTGAGGGATATTCCATCGTACGTAAGTACCTCAATTTTTTGAACAATTTTTATATTTCCTGGGATACATAAGGTGTACCCAAGTTGAGGTCCTTGTAAGCAGTGCAGCCCTAAATTTTGGGGTGGCTCTGTCTTATTGATTTTCAGTTTTCCCAAAGTATATTCCCTAGACTGGAAGTGCCCTTGGCTCTGTAGCTGTGTTGTTTACTTGTTTTAGGGAACACAATGTACTCCCTCAGAGAGGCAGTTGGCAATTTACATCCCGCCATTCAGCATAACAAGGCTCCCTGTTCTCCAGGGCCTGTCTTGCCTTTCTGGTTTTTACACATTTTGTGCATGTCCCTTTTGACCGGTGGGAAGTGATACTTCTCTGTAGTGCAGATTTGCATTGCCCGCTTGCTTGCTTGGCCAAAAAGGGCGTATGCGTTTTCTCCTGAATATATTCAGGAGAAAACGCATACGCCCTTTTTGGCCAAGTGCATCATTGTCGAAGTTGTGCCCCTCTTCCTGTACTTTAAAGGCGATTCCAACGTACCTCTTGAAATCTGTTTCCTGCTACTCTGCCTCGCTTTCAAGTCCGCCTGGTTGCCTTCCCTCAACAGATTTTTGGACGATAGTTGTCCTTTATTACTCGGCCAGTTTGTGAATTGCTGTGCCCCTGAGCTCCATTTTTCAACTCGTTTTTGGTGAGCTGACCGCAAGTCCAAAATTTTGGTTCAGGTCCTATGCTGGTTCCCGGTGGGTGGCTGAGACTTTGGTTAATTCTTCTTCCTGCCGGGAAATTACAGTGATATGTGCCCGTCCAAATGCCTAACAGCTACTCTCTCATTGGTTCTCCCTCTTCCCTTTCATCCTCTGCCAAATTGGCAAGCTGTGCGAACCAGGAGGTTAAAGGGGCTGTCTCTCCAAGTTGGGAGGTTGATAGTAAAGCAGGTGGAAAGTCAAACCGGAGCACCAGGAGAGGGACTATTCGTTGAGTTTTAGAAACCTTTCGTATTCACAGTGTGTCCGTTCTCTAGGTTTCCCGTACATGTTATAACTGTAGTAATATTCCCCTCAACCTGGAGAGTTGGGACCCATGGAATGTGTGCCATGCATTATTGCTTAAAAGGGTCTGCATTTGCTCACCCAATCTCACCAATCCTCTCAGTCCCAAGTGTGCAGCCTTATGCCACATCCAGCTGTCGTTGTAGATAGGGTCATTCCAGGTTTCATCAGAGACTCTGAAGGAATTGCAAAGAATATCCCATTTTTTTTGTTTTGTTTTAGAAATTCCTTTTTATCGTGGGTTTGAGCTGATTCTCGCTGCCATGTTTATGCCAGTCTAGACACACTTGATTCCCTTACGGAGACATATCAATACATAGGTTTTAGGATTCTTACTAGTCCGATATATTCCTCTGCGGGAAATATGGTGTTTTGAGTCCCTTTCACTGAGGAAGGTATAGGTCTTGTCTATTCCATAGGTTGTTTTTGGAACGGTACCTGTGCTTATATCAAACTCTGGTTTTATGCATCACCCCACCTCTCTTTCCCCCTTAAGCAGGCATAAGAATGTTTTCTAAATGTGAGACACTGTTCTCTTTCCTAACTCAGTTCAAGTGTAGCCATGTTTACAGGATCTTCATAAGTGATATCTTACGATAAGTTTCTTTTTCTGTGTGACTTATTTCACTTAGAATCATCGTACCTGAATCCACCCATTTTGCTGCTACTGGTCTTATGACATTGATTTCATGGCTGAGGGATATTCCATCGTACGTAAGTACCACAATTTTTTGAACCATTTTTATATTTCCTGGGATATTTAAGGTGTACCCAAGTTGAGGTCCTTGTAAGCAGTGCAGCCCTAAATTTTGGGGTGGCTCTGTCTTATTGATTTTCAGTTTTCCCAAGGTATATTCCCTAGACTGGAAGTGCCCTTGGCTCTGAAGCTCTGTTGTTTACTTGTTTTAGGGAACACAATGCACTCCTCCAGAGAGGCAGTTGGCAATGTACATCCCGCCCATAAGCATAACAAGGCTCCCTGTTCTCCAGGGCCTGTCTTGCCTTTCTGGTTTTTACACATTTTGTGGATGTCCCATTTGACCAGTGGGAAGTGATACCTCTTTGTAGTGCAGATTTGCATTGCCCGCTTGCTTGCTTGGCCAAAAAGGGCGTATGCGTTTTCTCCTGTATATATTCAGGAGAAAACGCATACGTCGTTTTTGGCCAAGTGCATCATTGTCAAAGTTGTGCCCCTCTTCCTGTGCTTTAAAGGCGATTCCAACGTACCTCTTGAAATCTGTTTCCTGCTATTCTGCCTCGCTTTCAAGTCCGCCTCGTTGCCTTCCCTCAACAGATTTTTGGACGATAGTTGTCCTTTATTACTCGGCCAGTTTGTGAATTGCTGTGCCCCTGAGCTCCATTTTTCAACTCGTTTTTTGTGAGCTGACCGCATGTCCAAAATTTTGGTTCAGAACCTATGCTGGTTCCCGTTGGGTGGATGAGACTTTGTTTTATTCTTCTTCCTACCGGTAAATTAGAGTGATATGTGCCCGTCCAAATGCCTAACAGCTACTCTCTCATTGGTTCTCCCTCTTCCCTTTCATCCTCTGCCAAATTGGCAACCTGTGCGAACCAGGAGGTTAAAGGGGCTGTCTCTCCAAGTTGGGAGATTGATAGTAAAGCAGATGGAAAGTCAAACCGGAGCACCAGGAGAGGGACTATTCGTTGAGTTTTAGAAACCTTTCGTATTCACAGTGTGTCCGTTCTCTAGGTTTCCCGTACATGTTATAACTGTAGTAATATTCCCTTGAACCTGGAGAGTTGGGACCCATGGAATGGGTCCCAGGCATTTGTGCTTTAAAGGGTCTGCATTTGCTCACCCAATCTCACCCAACCTCTCAGTCCCAAGTGTCCAGCCTTATGCCACATCCAGCTGTTGTTCTAGTTAGGGTCATTACAGGTTTCATCAGAGACCCTGAAGGAATTGTAAAGAATTTCCCAGTTTTATTGTTTTGTTTTTGAAATTCCTTTTTATAGTGGGTTTCAGCTGATTCTCGCTGCCATTTATATGCCAGTTTAGACACACTTGATTCCCTTACGGTGACATATCAATACATAGGTTTTAAGATTCTTACTAGTCAGATATATTCCTCTGCGGGAAATATGGGGTTTTGAGTCCCTTTCACTGAGGAAGGTGTATGTTTTGTCTATTCCATAGTTGGTTTTTGGAACGGAACCTGTGCTTATATCAAACTCTGGTTTTATGCATCACCCCACCTCTCCTTCCCCCTTAAGCAGGCATAAGAGTGTTTTCTAAATGTGAGACACTGTTCTCTTTCCTAACTCAGTTCGAGTGTAGCCATGTTTACAGGATCTTCATAAGTGATATCTTATGATAAGTTTCTTTTTCTGTGTGACTTATTTCACTTAGAATCATCGTACCTGAACCCACCCATTTTGCTGCTACTGGTCTTATGACATTGATTTCATGGCTGAGGGATATTCTATCATACGTAAGTACCACAATTTTTTGAACCATT
Source organism: Hyperoodon ampullatus (assembly GCF_949752795.1). Taxonomy (NCBI): domain Eukaryota; kingdom Metazoa; phylum Chordata; class Mammalia; order Artiodactyla; family Ziphiidae; genus Hyperoodon; species Hyperoodon ampullatus. Next base: position 198,852 of record NW_027640766.1, read on the forward strand.
TTTATATTTTCTGGGATATTTAAGGTGGACCCAAGTTGAGGTCCTTGTTAGCAGTGCAGCCCTAAATTTTGGGGTGGCTCTGTCTTATTGATTTTCAGTTTTCCCAAGGTATATTCCCTAGACTGGAAGTGCACTTGGCTCTGAAGCTCTGTTGTTTACTTGTTTTAGGGAATACAATGCACTCCTCCAGAGAGGCAGTTGGCAATGTACATCCCGCCCATAAGCATAACAAGGCTCCCTGTTCTCCAGGGCCTGTCTTGCCTTTCTGGTTTTTACACATTTTGTGGATGTCCCTTTTGACCAGTGGGAAGTGATACCTCTTTGTAGTGCAGATTTGCATTGCCCGATTGCTTGCTTGGCCCAAACGGGCGTATGCGTTTTTTCCTGTATATATTCAGGAGAAAACGCATACGCCGTTTTTGGCCAAGTGCATCATTGTCAAAGTTGTGCCCCTTTCCTGTGCTTTAAAGGCGATTCCAACGTACCTCTTGAAATCTGTTTCCTGCTATTCTGCCTCGCTTTCAAGTCTGCCTCGTTGCCTTCCCTCAACAGATTTTTGGACGATAGTTGTCCTTTACTACTCGGCCAGTTTGTGAATTGCTGTTCCCCTGAGCTCCATTTTTCAACTCGTTTTTTGTGAGCTGACCGCATGTCCAAAATTTTGGTTCAGGACCTATGCTGGTTCCCGTTGGGTGGATGAGACTTTGGTTTATTCTTCTTCCTACCGGTAAAATAGAGTGATATGTGCCCGTCCAAATGCCTAACAGCTACTCTCTCATTGGTTCTCCCTCTTCCCTTTCATCCTCTGCCAAATTGGCAACGTGTGCGAACCAGGAATTAAAGGGGCTGTCTCTCCAAGTTGCGAGATTGATAGTAAAGCAGATGGAAAGTCAAACCGGAGCACCAGGAGAGGGACTATTCGTTGAGTTTTAGAAACCTTTTGTATTCACGGTGTGTCCGTTCTCTAGGTTTCCCGTACATGTTATAACTGTAGTAATATTCCCTTCAACCTGGAGAGTTGGGACCCATGGAATGGGTGCCATGCATTATTGCTTTAAAGGGTCTTTATTTGCTCACCCAATCTCACCAATCCCCTCAGCCCAAGTGTCCAGCCTTATGCCACTTCCAGCTGTCATTGTAGGTAAGGTCATTCCAGGTTTCATCAGAGACCGTGACGGAATTGTAAAGAATTTCCCAGTTACTTTGTTTTGTTTTTGAAATTCCTTTTTATCATGTGTTTGGGCTGATTCTCGCTGCCATGTTTATGCCAGTCTAGACACACTTGATTCCCTTACAGAGACATATCAATACATAGGTTTTAAGATTCTTACTATTCAGATATATTCATCTGCGGGAAATATGGGGTTTTGAGTCCCTTTCACTGAGGAAGGTGTAGGTCTTGTCTATTCCATAGTTGGTTTTTGGAACGGTACCTGTGCTTATATCAAACTCTGGTTTTATGCATCACCCCACCTCTCCTTCCCCCTTAAGCAGGCATAAGAGTTTTTTCTAAATGTGAGACACTGTTCTCTTTCCTAACTCAGTTCAAGTGTAGCCATGTTTACAGGATCTTCATAAGTGATATCTTATGATAAGTTTCTTTTTCTGTGTGACTTATTTCACTTAGAATCATAGTACCTGTATCCACCCATTTTGCTGCTACTGGTCTTATGACATTGATTTCATGGCTGAGGGATATTCCATCGTACGTAAGTACCACAATTTTTTGAACCATTTTTATATTTCCTGGGATATTTAAGGTGTACCCAAGTTGATGTCCTTGTAAGCAGTGCAGCCCTAAATTTTGGGGTGGCTCTGTCTTATTGATTTTCAGTTTTCCCAAGGTATATTCCCTAGACTGGAAGTGCCCTTGGCTCTGTAGCTCTGTTGTTTACTTGTTTTAGGGAACACAATGCACTCCTCCAGAGAGGCAGTGGGCAAGTTATATCCCGCCCATCAGCATAACAAGGCTCCCTGTTCTCCAGGGCCTGTCTTGCCTTTCTGGTTTTTACACATTTTGTGGATGTCCGTTTTGACCGGTGGGAAGTGATACTTCTTTGTAGTGCAGATTTGCATTGCCCGCTTGCTTGCTTGGCCAAAAAGGGCGTATGCGTTTTCTCCTGAATATATTCTAGAGAAAACGCATACGCCCTTTTTGACCAAGTGCATCATTGTTGAAGTTGTGCCCCTCTTCCTGTGCTTTAAAGGCGATTCCAATATACCTCTTGAAATCTGTTTCCTGCTATTCTGCCTCGCTTTCAAGTCCGCCTCGTTGCCTTCCCTCAACAGATTTTTGGACGATAGTTGTCCTTTATTACTCGGCCAGTTTGTGAATTGCTGTGCCCCAGAGCTCCATTTTTCAACTCGTTTTTTGTGAGCTGACCGCAAGTCCAAAGTTTTGGTTCAGGACCTATGCTGGTTCCCATTGCGGGGCTGTGACTTTGGTTAATTTTTTTTCCTGATGGGAAGTTAGAGTGATATGTGCACGTCCAAATGCCTGACAGCTACTCTCTCATTGGTTCTCCCTCTTCCCTTTCATCCTCTGCCAATTTGGAAACCTGTGAGAAGCAGGAGGTTAAAGGGGCTGTCTCTCCAAGTTGGAGGTTTGATAGTAAAGCAGATGGAAAGCCAAACAGGAGCACCAGGAGAGGGAAAATTCGCTGAGTTTTAGAAACCTTTCATATTCACAGTGTGTCCGTTCTCTAGGTTTCCCGTACATGTTATAGCTGTAGTAATATTCCCTTCAACCTGGAGAGTTGGGACCCATGGAATGCGTGCCAGGCATTTGTGCTTTAAAGGGTCTGCATTTGCTCACCCAATCTCACCAATCGTCACAGTCCCAAGTGTCCAGCCTTATGCCAAATCCAGCTGTCGTTGTAGATATGGTCAGTCCAGGTTTCATCAGAGACGCTGAAGGAATTGTAAAGAATTTCCCAGTTTTTTTGTTTTGTTTTTGAAATTCCTTTTTATAGTGGGTTTGAGCTGATTCTCGCTGCCATGTTTATGCCAGTCTAGACACACTTGATTCCCTTATGGAGACATATCAATACATAGGTTTTAAGATTCTTACTAGTCAGATATATTCCTCTGCGGGAAATATGGTGTTTTGAGTCCCTTTCACTGAGGAAGGTGTAGGTCTTGTCTATTCCATAGATGGTTTTTGGAACGGTACCTGTGCTTATATCAAACTCTGGTTTTATGCATCACCCCACCTCTCCTTCCCCCTTAAGCAGGCATAAGAGTGTTTTCTAAATGTGAGACACTGTTCTCTTTCCTAACTCAGTTCAAGTGTAGCCATGTTTACAGGATCTTCATAAGTGATATCTTATGATAAGTTTCTTTTTCTGTGTGACTTTTTTCACTTAGAATCATCGTACCTGAATCCACCCATTTTGCTGCTACTGGTCTTATGACATTGATATCATGGCTGAGGGATATTCCATCGTACGTAAGGACCACAATTTTTTGAACCATTTATATATTTCCTGGGATATTTAAGGTGTACCCAAGTTGAGGTCCTTGTAAGCAGTGCAGCCGTAAATTTTGGGGTGGCTCTGCCTTATTGATTTTCAGTTTTCCCAAGGTATATTCCCTAGACTGGAAGTGCCCTTGGCTCTGTAGCTCTGTTCATTACTTGTTTTAGGGAACACAATGTACTCCTCCAGAGAGGCAGTTGGCAATTTACATCCCGCCCATCAGCATAACAAGGCTCCCTGTTCTCCAGGGCCTGTCTTGCCTTTCTGGTTTTTACACATTTTGTGGATGTCCCTTTTGACCGGTGGGAAGTGATACTTCTTTGTAGTGCAGATTTGCATTGCCCGCTTGCTTGCTTGGCCAAAAAGGGCGTATGCGTTTTCTCCTGAATATATTCAGGAGAAAACGCATATGCACTTTTTGGCCAAGAGCATCATTGTCGAAGTTCTGCCCCTCTTTCTGTGCTTTAAAGGTGATTCCAACGTACCTCTTGAAATCTGTTTCCTGCTATTCTGCCTCGCTTTCAAGTCCGCCTCGTTGCCTTCCCTCAACAGATTTCTGGACGATAGTTGTCCTTTATTACTCGGCCAGTTTGTGAGTTGCTGTGCCCCTGAGCTCCATTTTTAAACTCGTTTTTGGTGAGCTGACTTCAAGTCCAAAATTTTGCTTCAGGACCTATGCTGGTTCCCGGTGGGGGGCTGAGACTTTGGTTAATTCTTCTTCCTGCCGGGAAATTACAGTGATATGTGCCCGTCCAAATGCCTAACAGCTACTCTCTCATTGGTTCTCCCTCTTCCCTTTCATCCTCTGCCACATTGGCAACCTGTGCGAACCAGGAGGTTAAAGGGGCTGTCTCTCCTAGTTGGGAGGTTGATAGTAAAGCAGGTGGAAAGTCAAACCGGAGCACCAGGAGAGGGACTATTCGTTGAGTTTTAGAAACCTTTCGTATTCACAGTGTGTCCGTTCTCTAGGTTTCCCGTACATGTTATAACTGTAGTAATATTCCCTTTAACCTGGAGAGTTGGGACCCATGGAATGGGTGCCATGCATTATTGCTTTAAAGGTTCTGAATTTGTTCACCCAATCTCACCAATCCTCTCAGTCCCTAGTGTCCAGCCTTATGCCACATCCAGCTGTCATTGTAGATAGGGTCATTCCAGGTTTCATCAGAGACCCTGAAGGAATTGTAAAGAATTTCCCAGTTTTTTTGTTTTCTTTTTGAAATTCCTTTTTATAGTGGGTTTGAGCTGATTCTCGCTGCCATGTTTATGCCAGTCTAGACACACTTGATTCCCTTACGGAGACATATCAATACATAGGTTTTAATATTCTTACTAGTCAGATATATTCCTCTGTGGGAAATATGGGGTTTTGATTCCCTTTCACTTAGGAAGGTATAGGTCTTGTCTATTCCATAGTTGGTTTTTGGAATGGTACCTGTGCTTATATCAAACTCTGGTTTTATTCATCACCCCACCTCTCCTTCCCTCTTAAGCAGGCATAAGAGTGTTTTCTAAATGTGAGACACTGTTCTCTTTCCTAACTCAGTTCAAGTGTAGCCATGTTTACAGGATCTTCATAAGTGATATCTTATGATAAGTTTCTTTTTCTCTGTGACTTATTTCACTTAGAATCATCGTACCTGAATCCACCCATTTTGCTGCTACTGGTCTTATGAGATTGATTTCATGGCTGAGGGATATTCCGTCGTACGTAAGGACCACAATTTTTTGAACCATTTTTATATTTCCTGGGATATTTAAGGTGGGCCCAAGTTGAGTTCCTTGTAAGCAGTGCAGCCCTAAATTTTGGGGTGGCTCTGTCTTATTGATTTTCAGTTTTCCCAAGGTATATTACCTAGACTGGAAGTGCCCTTGGCTCTGTAGCTCTGTTCTTTACTTGTTTTAGGGAACACAATGTACTCCTCCAGAGAGGCAGTTGGCAATTTACATCCCGCCCATCAGCATAACAAGGCTCCCTGTTCTCCAGGGCCTGTCTTGCCTTTCTGGTTTTTACACATTTTGTGGATGTCCCTTTTGACCGGTGGGAAGTGATACTTCTTTGTAGTGCAGATTTGCATGGCCCGCTTGCTTGCTTGGCCAAAAAGGGCGTATGCGTTTTCTCCTGAATATATTCAGGAGAAAACGCATACGCCCTTTTTGGCCAAGTGCATCATTGTCGAAGTTGTGACCCTCTTCCTGTGCTTTACAGGCAATTCCAACGTACCTCTTGAAATCTGTTTCCTGCTATTCTGCCTCGCTTTGAAGTCCGCCTCGTTGCCTTCCCTCAACAGATTTTTGGACGATAGTTGTCCTTTATTACTCGGCCAGTTTGCGAATTGCTGTGCCCCTGAGCTCCATTTTTCAACTCGTTTTTGGTGAGCTGACCGCAAGTCCAAAATTTTGGTTCAGGACCCATACTGGTTCCCGGTGGGGGGCTGAGAATTTCGTTAATTCTTCTTCCTGCCAGGAAATTACAGTGATATGTGCCTGTCCAAATGCCTAAGAGCTACTCTCTCATTGGTTCTCCCTCTTCCCTTTCATCCTCTGCCAAATTGGCAACCTGTGCGAACCAGGAGGTTAAAGGGGCTGTCTCTCCAATTTGGAAGGTTGATAGTAAAGCAGATGGAAAGTCAAACCGGAGCACCAGGAGAGGGACTATTCGTTGAGTTTTAGAAACCTTTTGTATTCACAGTGTGTCCGTTCTCTAGGTTTCCAGTACATGTTATAACTGTAGTAATATTCCCTTCAAACTGGAGAGTTGGGACCCATGGAATGTGTGCCATGCATTATTGCTTTAAAGGTTCTGCATTTGCTCACCCAATCTCACCAATCCTCTCAGTCCCAAGTGTGCAGCCTTATGCCACATCCAGGTGTCGTTGTAGATAGGGTCATTCCAGGTTTCATCAGAGACTCTGAAGGAAATGTAAAGAATATCCCATTTTTTTTGTTTTGTTTTTGAAATTCCTTTTTATCGTGGGTTTGAGCTGATTCTCGCTGCCATGTTTATGCCAGTCTAGACACACTTGATTCCCTTACGGAGTCATATCAATACATATGTTTTAGGATTCTTACTAGTCAGATATATTCCTCTGCGTGAAATATGGTGTTTTGAGTCCCTTTCACTGAGGAAGGTGTAGGTCTTGCCTATTCCATAGGTGGTTTTTGGAGCGGTACCTGTGCTTATATCAAACTCTGGTTTTATGCATCACCCCACCTCTCTTTCCCCCTTAAGCAGGCATAAGAATGTTTTCTAAATGTGAGACACTGTTCTCTTTCCTAACTCAGTTCAAGTGTAGCCATGTTTACAGGATCTTCATAAGTGATATCTTATGATAAGTTTCTTTTTCTGTGTGACTTATTTCACTTAGAATCATCGTACCTGAATCCACCCATTTTGCTGCTACTGGTCTTATGACATTGATTTCATGGCTGAGGGATATTCCATCGTACGTAAGTACCACACTTTTTTGAACCATTTTTATATTTCCTGGGATATTTAAGGTGTACCCAAATTGAGGTCCTTGTAAGCAGTGCAGCCCTAAATTTTGGGGTGGCTCTGTCTTATTGATTTTCAGTTTTCCCAAGGTATATTCCCTAGACTGGAAGTGCCCTTGGCTCTGTATCTCTGTTCTTTACTTGTTTTAGGGAACACAATGTACTCCTCCAGAGAGGCAGTTGGCAATTTACATCCTGCCCATCAGCATAACATGGCTCACAGTTCTCCAGGGCCTGTCTTGCCTTTCTGGTTTTTACACATTTTGTGGATGTCCCTTTTGACCGGTGGGAAGTGATACTTCTTTGTAGTGCAGATTTGCATTGCCCGCTTGCTTGCTTGGCCAAAAAGGGCGTATGCGTTTTCTCCTGAATATATTCAGGAGAAAACGCATACGCCCTTTTTGGCCAAGTGCATCATTGTCGAAGTTGTGCCCCTCTTCCTGTGCTTTAAAGGCGATTCCAACGTACCTCTTGAAATCTGTTTCCTGCTATTTTGCCTCGCTTTCAAGTCTGCCTCGTTGCCTTCCCTCAACAGAATTTTGGACGATAGTTGTCCTTTATTACTCGGCCAGTTTGTGAATTGCTGTGCCCCTGAGCTCCATTTTTCAACTCGTTTTTGGTGAGCTGACCGCAAGTCCAAAATTTTGGTTCAGGACCTATACTGGTTCCCGGGGGGTGGCTCAGACTTTGGTTAATTCTTCTTCCTGCCGGGAAATTACAGTGATATGTGCCCGTCCAAATGCCAAACAGCTACTCTCTCATTGGTTCTCCCTCTTCCCTTTCATCCTCTGACAAATTGGCAACCTGTGCGAACCAGGAGGTTAAAGGGGCTGTCTCTCCAAGTAGGGAGGTTGATAGTAAAGCAGGTGGAAAGTCAAACCGGAGCACCAGCAGAGGGACTATTCGTTGAGTTTTAGAAACCTTTCGTATTCACAGTGTGTCCATTCTCTAGGTTTCCTGTACATGTTATAACTGTAGTAATATTCCCTTCAACCTGGAGAGCTGGGACCCATGGAATGTGTGCCATGCATTATTGCTTTAAAGGGTCTGCATTTGCTCACCCAATCTCACCAATCCTCTCAGTCCCAAGTGTCCAGCCTTATGCCACATCCAGCTGTCGTTGTAGATCGGGTCATTCCAGGTTTCATCAGAGACCCTGAAGGAATTGTAAAGAATATCCCAGTTTTTTTGTTTTCTTTTTGAAATTCCTTTTTATAGTGGGTTTGAGCTGATTCTCGCTGCCATGTTTATGCCAGTCTAGACACACATGATTCCCTTACGGAGACATATCAATCCATAGGTTTTAAGATTCTTACTAGTCAGATATATTCCTCTGCGGGAAATATGGCGTTTTGAGTCCCTTTCCCTGAGGAAGGTGTAGGTCTTGTCTATTCCATAGTTGGTTTTTGGAACGGTACCTGTGCTTATATCAAACTCTGGTTTTATGCATCACCCCACCTCTCTTTCCCCCTTAAGCAGGCATAAGAGTGTTTTCTAAATGTGAGACACTGTTCTCTTTCCTAACTCAGTTCAAGTGTAGCCATGTTTACAGGATCTTCATAAGTGATATCTTATGATAAGTTTCTTTTTCTGTGTGACTTATTTCACTTAGAATCATCGTACCTGAATCCACCCATTTTGCTGCTACTGGTCTTATGTCATTCATTTCATGGCTGAGGGATATTCCATCGTACGTAAGTACCACAATTTTTTGAACCATTTTTATATTTCCTGGGATATTTAAGGTGTACCCAAGTTGAGGTCCTTGTAAGCAGTGCAGACGTAAATTTTGGGGTAGCTCTGTCTTATTGATTTTCAGTTTTCCCAATGTATATTCCCTAGACTGGAAGTGCCCTTGGCTCTGTAGCTCTGTTCTTTACTTGTTTTAGGGAACACAATGCACTCCTCCAGAGAGGCATTTGGCAGTTTACATCCCGCCCATCAGCATAACAAGGCTCCCTGTTCTCCAGGGCCTGTCTTGCCTTTCTGGTTTTTACACATTTTGTGGATGTCCCTTTTGACCGGTGGGAAGTGATACTTCTTTGTAGTGCAGATTTGCATTGCCCGCTTGCTTGCATGGCCAAAAAGGGCGTATGCGTTTTCTCCTGAATATATTCAGGAGAAAACGCATACGCCCTTTTTGGCCAAGTGCATCATTGTCGAAGTTGTGCCCCTCTTCCTGTGCTTTAAAGGCGATTCCAACGTACCTCTTGAAATCTGTTTCCTGCTATTCTGCCTCGCTTTCAAGTCCGCCTCGTTTCCTTCCCTCAACAGATTTTTGGACGATAGTTGTCCTTTATTACTCGGCCAGTTTGTGAATTGCTGTGCCCCTGAGCTCCATTTTTCAACTCGTTTTTTGTGAGCTGACCGCAAGTCCAAAGTTTTGGTTCAGGACCTATGCTGGTTCCCATTGCGGGGCTGTGACTTTGGTTAATACTTTTTCCTGATGGGAAGTTAGAGTGATATGTGCGCGTCCAAATGCCTGACAGCTACTCTCTCATTGGTTCTCCCTCTTCCCTTTCATCCTCTGCCAATTTGGAAACCTGTGAGAAGCAGGAGGTTAAAGGGGCTGTCTCTCCAAGTTGGAGGTTTGATAGTAAAGCAGATGGAAAGCCAAACAGGAGCACCAGGAGAGGGACAATTCGCTGAGTTTTAGAAACCTTTCATATTCACAGTGTGTCCGTTCTCTAGGTTTCCCGTACATGTTATAGCTGTAGTAATATTCCCTTCAACCTGGAGAGTTGGGACCCATGGAATGCGTGCCAGGCATTTGTGCTTTAAAGGGTCTGCATTTGCTCACCCAATCTCACCAATCGTCACAGTCCCAAGTGTCCAGCCTTATGCCAAATCCAGCTGTCGTTGTAGATATGGTCAGTCCAGGTTTCATCAGAGACGCTGAAGGAATTGTAAAGAATTTCCCAGTTTTTTTGTTTTGTTTTTGAAATTCCTTTTTATAGTGGGTTTGAGCTGATTCTCGCTGCCATGTTTATGCCAGTCTAGACACACTTGATTCCCTTATGGAGACATATCAATACATAGGTTTTAAGATTCTTACTAGTCAGATATATTCCTCTGCGGGAAATATGGTGTTTTGAGTCCCTTTCACTGAGGAAGGTGTAGGTCTTGTCTATTCCATAGATGGTTTTTGGAACGGTACCTGTGCTTATATCAAACTCTGGTTTTATGCATCACCCCACCTCTCCTTCCCCCTTAAGCAGGCATAAGAGTGTTTTCTAAATGTGAGACACTGTTCTCTTTCCTAACTCAGTTCAAGTGTAGCCATGTTTACAGGATCTTCATAAGTAATATCTTATGATAAGTTTCTTTTTCTGTGTGACTTTTTTCACTTAGAATCATCGTACCTGAATCCACCCATTTTGCTGATACTGACCTTATGACATTGATATCATGGCTGAGGGATATTCCATCGTACGTAAGTACCAAAATTTTTTGAACCATTTATATATTTCCTGGGATATTTAAGGTGTACCCAAGTTGAGGTCCTTGTAAGCAGTGCAGCCCTAAATTTTGGGGTGGCTCTGCCTTATTGATTTTCTGTTTTCCCAAGGTATATTACCTAGACTGGAAGTGCCCTTGGCTCTGTAGCTCTGTTGTTTACTTGTTTTAGGGAACACAATGCACTCCTCCAGAGAGGCAGTTGGCAATTTACATCCCGCCCATCAGCATAACAAGGCTCCCTGTTCTCCAGGGCCTGTCTTGCCTTTCTGGTTTTTACACATTTTGTGGATGTCCCTTTTGACCGGTGGGAAGTGATACTTCTTTGTAGTGCAGATTTGCATTGCCCGCTTGCTTGCATGGCCAAAAAGGAGGTATGTGTTTTCTCCTGAATATATTCAGGAGAAAACGCATACGCCCTTTTTGGCCAAGTGCATCATTGTGGAAGTTGTGCCCCTCTTCCTTTGCTTTAAAGGCGATTCCAACGTACCTCTTGAAATCTGTTTCCTGCTATTCTGCCTCGCTTTCAAGTCTGCCTCGTTGCCTTCCCTCAACAGATTTTTGGACGATAGTTGTCCTTTATTACTCGGCCAGTTTGTGAATTGCTGTGCCCCTGAGCTCCATTTTTCAACTAGTTTTTTGTGAGCTGACCGCAAGTCCAAAATTTTGGTTCAGGATATATGCTGGTTCCCATTGGGGGGCTGTGACTTTGGTTAATTCTTCTTCCTGCTGGGAAGTTAGAGTGATATGTGCCCGTCCAAATGCCTGACAGCTACTCTCTCACTGGTTCTCCCTCTTCTCTTTCATGCTCTGCCAATTTGGAAACCTGTGCGAACCAGGAGGTTAAAGGGGCTGTCTCTCCAAGTTGGAGGATTGATAGTAAAGCAGATGGAAAGCCAAACAGGAGCACCAGGAGAGGGACAATTCGTTGAGTTTTAGAAACCTTTCGTATTCACAGTGTGTCCGTTTTCTAGGTTTCCTGTACATGTTATAGCTGTAGTAATATTCCCTTCAACCTGGAGAGTTGGGACCCATGGAATGGGTGCCAGGCATTTGTGCTTTAAAGGGTCTGCATTTGCTCACCCAATCTCACCAATCGTCACAGTCCCAAGTGTCCAGCCTTATGCCACATCCAGCTGTCGTTGTAGATATGGTCAGTCCAGGTTTCATCAGAGACCCTGAAGGAATTGTAAAGAATTTTCCAGTTTTTTTGTTTTGTTTTTGAAATTCCTTTTTATAGTGGGTTTCAGCTGATTCTCGCTGCCATGTTTATGCCAGTCTAGACACACTTGATTCCCTTACGTAGACATATCAATACATAGGTTTTAACATTCTTACTAGTCAGATATATTCCTCTGCGGGAAATATGGGGTTTTGAGTCCCTTTCACTGAGGAAGGTGTAGGTCTTGTCTATTCCATAGTTGGTTTTTGGAACGGTACCTGTGCTTATATGAAACTCTGGTTTTATGCATCACCCCACCTCTCCTTCCACCTTAAGCAGGCATAAGAGTGTTTTCTAAATGTGAGACACTGTTCTCTTTCCTAACTCATTTCAAGGGTAGCCATGTTTACAGGATCTTCATAAGTGATATCTTATGATAAGTTTCTTTTTCTGTGTAACTTATTTCACTTAGAATCATCGTACCTGAATCCACAAATTTTGCTGCTACTGGTCTTATGACATTGATTTCATGGCTGAGGGATATTCCATCGTACGTAAGTACCACAATTTTTGAAACATTTTTATATTTCCTAGGATATTTAAGGTGTACCCAAGTTGAGGTCCTTGTAAGCAGTGCAGCCCTAAATTTTGGGGTGGCTCTGTCTTATCGATTTTCAGTTTTCCCAAGGTATATTCCCTAGACTGGAAGTGCCCTTGGCTCTGTAGCTCTGTTGTTTACTTGTTTTAGGGTACACAATGCACTCCTCCAGAGAGGCAGTTGGCAATTTACATCCCGCCCATAAGCATAACAAAGCTCCCTGTTCTCCAGGGCCTGTCTTGCTTTTCTGGTTTTTACACATTTTGTGGATGTCCCTTTTGACCGGTGGGAAGTGATACTTCTTTGTAGTGCAGATTTGCATTGCCCGCTTGCTTGCTTGGCCAAAAAGGGCGTATGCGTATTCTACTGAATATATTCACGAGAAAACGAATACACCCTTTTTGGCCAATTGCATCATTGTCGAAGTTGTGCCCCTCTTGCTGTGCTTTAAAGGTGATTGCAACGTACCTCTTGAAATCTGTTTCCTGCTATTCTGCCTCACTTTCAAGTCCACCCCGTTGCCTTCCCTGAACAGATTTTTGGAGGATAGTTGTCCTTTATTACTCTGCCAGTTTGTGAATTGCTGTGCCCTTTAGGTCCATTTTTCAACTCGTTTTTTGTGAGCTGACCGCATGTCCAAAATTTTGGCTCAGGACCTATGCTGGTTCCCGGTGGGTGGCTGAGACTTTGGTTAATTCTTCTTCCTGCCGGGAAATTAGAGTGATATATGCCCGTCCAAATGCCTAACAGCTACTCTCTCATTGGTTCTCCCTCTTCCCTTTCATCCTCTGCCAATTTCAAAACCAGTGCGTACCAGGAGGTTAAAGGGACTGTCTCTCCAAGTTGGGAGATTGTTAGTAAAGCAGATGGAAAGTCAAAACGTAGCACGAGGATAGGTATTATTCGTTGAGTTTTAGAAAACTTTCGTGTTCACCGTGGGTCCATTCTCTAGGTTTTCCTTACATGTTATAGCTGTAGTAATATTCCCTTCAACCTGGAGAGTTGGGACGCATGGAATGGGTGCCAGGCATTTGTGCTTTAAAGGGTCTGCATTTCCTCGCCCAATCTCACCAATCCTCTCATTCCCAAGTGTCCAGCCTTATGCCACATGCAGCTGTCTTTGTAGATAGGGTCATAGCAGGTTTCATCAGAGACCCTGAAGGAATTGTAAAGAATTTCCCAGTTTTTTCGTTTTGTTTTTGAAATTCCTTTTTATAGTGGGTTTGAGGTGATTCTCGCTGCGATGTTTATGCCAGTCTAGACACACTTGATTCCCTTACGGAGACATATCAATACATAAGTTTTAAGATTCTTACTAGTCAGATATATTCCTCTGCGGGAAATATGGGGTTTTGAGTACCTTTCACTGAGGAAGGTGTAGGTCTTGTCTATTCCATAGTTGGTTTTTGGAACCGCACCTGTGCTTATATCAAACTCGGGTTTTATGCATCACCCCACCTCTCCTTCCCCCTTCAGCAGGCATAAGAGTGTTTTCTAAATGTGAGACTCTGTTCTCTTTCCTAACTCAGTTCAAGTGTAGCCATGTTTACAGGATCTTCATACGTGATATCTTATGATAAGTTTCTTTTTCTCTGTGACTTATTTCACTTAGAATCATCGTACCTGAATCCACCCATTTTGCTGCTACTGGTCTTATGACATTGATTTCATGGCTAAGGGATATTCCATCGTATGTAAGTACCACAATTTTTTGAACCATTTTTATATTTCCTGGGATATTTAAGGTGTACCCAAGTTGAGGTCCTTGTAAGCAGTGCAGCCCTAAATTTTGGGGTGGCTCTGTCTTATTGATTTTCAGTTTTCCCAAGGTATATTCCCTAGACTGGAAGTGCTCTTGGCTCTGTAGCTCTGTTGTTTACTTGTTTTAGGGAACACGATGCACTCCTCCAGAGTGGCAGTTGGCAATTTACATCCCTCCCATCAGCATAACAAGGCTCCCTGTTCTCCAGGGCCTGTCTTGCCTTTCTGGATTTTACACATTTTGTGGATGTCCTTTTTGACCGGTGGGAAGTGATACATCTTTGTAGTGCAGATTTGCATTGCCCGCTTGCTTGCTTGGCCAAAAAGGGTGTAAGCGTTTTCTCCTGAATATATTCAGGAGAAAACGCATACGCCCTTACTGGCCAAGTGCATCATTGTCGAAGTTGTGCCCCTCTTCCTGTGCTTTCAAGGTGATTCCAACGTACCTCTTTAAATCTGTTTCCTGCTATTCTGCCTCGCTTTCAAGTCCGCCTCATTGCCTTCCCTCAACAGATTTTTGGACGATAGTTGTCCTTTATTACTCTGCCAGTTTGTGCATTGCTGTGACGCTGAGGTCCATTTTTCAACTCGTTTTTGGTGAGCTGAGCGCAAGTCAAAATTTTGGTTCAGGACCTATACTGGTTCCCGGTGGGGGGCTGAGACTGTGGTTAATTCTTCTTCCTGCCGGGAAGTTAGAGTGATATGGGCCAATCCAAATGCCTAACAGCTACTCTCTCATTGGTTCTCCCTCTTCCCTTTCATCCTCTGCCAAATTGGAAACTTGTGCGAACCAGGAGGTTAAAGGGGCTGTCTCTCCAAGTTGGGAGACTGATAGCAAAGCAGATGGAAAGTCAAACCGGAGCACCAGGAGAGGGATTATTCGTTGAGTTTTAGAAACCTTTCGTGTTCACAGTGTGTCCGTTCTCTAGGTTTCCCGTACATGTTATAACTGTAGTAATATTCCCTTCAAGCGGGAGAGTTGGGACCCATGGAATGGGTGCCATGCATTATTGCTTTAAAGGGTCTGCATTTGCTCACCCAATCTCACCAGTCCTCCCAGACCCAAGTATCCAGCCTTATGCCACATCAAGCTGTCTTTGTAGATAGGGTCATTCCAGTTTTCATCACAGACCATGAAGGAATTGTAAAGAATTTCCCAGTTTTTTGTGTTTTTTTTTTGAAATTCCTTTTTATAGTGGGTTTGAGCTGATTCTCGCTGCCATGTTTATGCCAGTCTAGACACACTTGATTCCCTTACGGAGACATATCAATCCATAGGTTTTAAGATTCTTACTAGTCAGATATATTCCTCTGCGGGAAATATGGGGTTTTGAGTCCCTTTCACTGAGGAAGGTGTAGGTCTTGTCTATTCCATAGTTGGTTTTTGGAACGGTACCTGTGCTTATATCAAACTCTGGTTTTATGCATCACCCCACCTCTCCTTCCCCCTTAAGCAGGCATATGAGTGTTTTCTATATGTGAGACACTGTTCTCTTTCCTAACTCAGTTCAAGTGTAGCCATGTTTACAGGATCTTCATAAGTGATATCTTATGATAAGTTTCTTTTTCTCTGTGACTTATTTCACTTAGAATCATCGTACATGAATCCACCCATTTTGCTGCTACTGGTCTTATGACATTGATTTCATGCCTGATGGATATTCCATCGTACGTAAGTACCATAATTTTTTGAACCATTTTTATATTTCCTGGGATATTTAAGGTGTACCCAAGTTGAGGTCCTTGTAAGCAGTGCAGCCCTAAATTTTGGGGTGGCTCTGTCTTATTGATTTTCAGTTTTCCCAAGGTATATTCCCTAGACTGGAAGTGCCCTTGTCTCTGTAGCTCTGTTGTTTACTTGTTTTAGAGAACACATTGCACTCCTCCAGAGAGGCAGTTGGCAATTTACATCCCGCCCATCAGCATAACAAGGCTCCCTGTTCTCTAGGGCCTTTCTTGCCTTTCTGGTTTTTACACATTTTGTGGAAGTCCCTTTTGACCGGTGGGAAGTGATACTTCCTTGTAGTGAAGATTTGCATTGCCCGCTTGCTTGGCCAAAGAGGGCGTATGCGTTGTCTCCTGAATATATTCAGGAGAAAACGCATACGCCCTTTTTGGCCAAGTGCATCATTGTCGAAGTTGTGCCCCTCTTCTTGTGCTTTAAAGGCGATTCCAACGTACATCTTGAAATCTGTTTCCTGCTATTCTGCCTCGCTTTCAAGTCTGCCTCGTTGCCTTCCCTCAACAGATTTTTGGACAAGAATTGTCCTTTATTACTCGGCCAGTTTGTGAATTGCTGTGCCCCTGAGCTCCATTTTTCAACTAGTTTTTGGTGAGCTGACCGCAAGTCCAAAATTTTGGTTCAGGACCTATACTGGTTCCCGGTGGGTGGCTGAGACTTTGGTTAATTCTTCTTCCTGCCGGGAAATTACAGTGATATGTGCCCGTCCAAATGCCTAACAGCTACGCTCACATTGGTTCTCCCTCTTCCCTTTCATCCTCTTCCAAATTGGCAACCTGTGCGAACCAGGAGGTTAAAGGGGCTGTCACTCCAAGTTGGGAGGTTGATAGTAAAGCAGATGGAAAGTCAAACCGGTGCACCAGGATAGGGACTATTCGTTGAGTTTTAGAAACCTTTCATATTCACAGTGTGTCCGTTCTCTAGGTTTCCCGTACATGTTATAGCTGTAGTAATATTCCCTTCAACCTGGAGAGTTGGGACCCATGGAATGGGTGCCATGCATTATTGCTTTAAAGGGTCTGCATTTGCTCACCAAATCTCACCAATCGTCTCAGTCCCAAGTGTCCAGCCTTATGCCACATCCAGCTGTCGTTGTAGATAGGGTCATTCCAGGTTTCATCAGAGACCCTGAAGGAATTTTAAAGAATTTCCCAGTATTTTTTTTTGTTTTGTTTTTGAAATTCCTTTTTATAGTGGGTTTGAGCTGATTCTCGCTGCCATGTTTATTCCAGTCTAGACACACTTGATTCCCTTACGGAGACATATCAATACATAGGTTTTAAGATTCTTACTAGTCAGATATATTCCTCTGCGGGAAATATGGGGTTTTGAGTCCCTTTCACTGAGGAAGGTGCAGGTCTTGTCTATTCCATAGTTGGTTTTTGGAACGGTACCTGTGCTTATTTCAAACTCTGGGTTTATGCATCACCCCACCTCTCCTTCCCCCTTAAGCAGGCATAAGAGTTTTTTCTAAATGTGAGACACTGTTCTCTTTCCTAACTCAGTTCAAGTGTAGCCATGTTTACAGGATCTTCATAAGTGATATCTTATGATAAGTTTCTTTTTCTCTGTGACTTATTTCACTTAGAATCATCGTAGCGGAATCTACCCATTTTGCTGCTACTGGTCTTATGACATTGATTTCATGGCTGAGGTCTATTCCATCGTACGTAAGTACCACAATTTTTTGAACCATTTTTATATTTCCTGGGATATTTAAGGTGTACCCAAGTTGAGGTCCTTGTAAGCAGTGCAGCCCTAAATTTTGGGGTGGCTCTGTCTTATTGATTTTCAGTTTTCCCAAGGTATATTCCCTAGACTGGAAGTGCCCTTGGCTCTGTAGCTCTGTTCTTTACTTGTTTTAGGGAACACAATGCACTCCTCCAGAGAGGCAGTTGGCAATTTACATCCCGCCCATCAGCATAACAAGGTTCCCTGTTCTCCAGGGCCTTTCTTGCCTTTCTGGTTTTTACACATTTTGTGGATGTCCCTTTTGACCGGTGGGAAGTGATACTTCTTTGTAGTGCAGATTTGCATTGCCCGCTTGATTGCTTGGCCAAAAAGGGCGTATGCGTTTTCTCCTGAATATATTCAGGAGAAAACGCATACGCCCTTTTTGGACAAGTGCATCATTGTCGAAGTTGTGCCCCTCTTCCTGTGCTTTAAAGGTGATTCCAACGTACCTCTTGAAATCTGTTTCCTGCTATTCTGCCTAGCTTTCAAGTCCGCCTCGTTGCCTTCCCTCAACAGATTTTTGGACGATAGTTGTCCTTTATTACTCGGCCAGTTTGTGAATTGCTGTGCCCCTGAGCTCCATTTTTCAACTCGTTTTTGGTGAGCTGACCGCAAGTCCAAAATTTTGGTTCAGGACCTATACTGGTTCCCGGTGGGTGGCTGAGACTTTGGTTAATTCTTCTTCCTGCCGGGAAGTTAGAGTGATATGTGCCCGACCAAATACCTAACAGCTACTCTCTCATTGGTTCTCCCTCTTCCCTTTCATCCTCTGCCAAATTGGAAACCTGTGTGAACCAGGAGGTTGAAGGGGCTGTCTCTCCAAGTTGGGAGATTGATAGTAAAGCAGATGGAAAGTCAAACCGGAGCACCAGGAGAGGGACTATTCGTTGAGTTTTAGAAACCTTTCATATTCACAGTGTGTCCGTTCTCTAGGTTTCCCATACATGTTATAACTGTAGTAATATTCCCTTCAACCTGGAGAGTTGGGACCCATGGAATGGTTGTCATGCATTATTGCTTTAAAGGGTCTGCATTTGCTCACCCAATCTCACCAATCCTCTCAGTCCCAAGTGTCCAGCCTTATGCCACATCCAGCTGTCATTGTAGATATGGTCATTCCAGGTTTCATCAGAGACCCTGAAGGATTTGTAAAGAATTTCCCAGTTTTTTTGTTTTGTTTTTGAAATTCCTTTTTATAGTGGGTTTGAGCTGATTCTCGCTGCCATGTTTATGCCAGTCTAGACACACTTCATTCCCTTACGGAGACATATCAATACATAGGTTTTAAGATTCTTACTAGTCAGATATATTCCTCTGCAGGAAATATGGGGTTTTGAGTCCCTTTCACTGAGGAAGGTGTAGGTCTTGTCTATTCCATAGTTGGTTTTTGGAACGGTACCTGTGCTTATATCAAACTCTGGTTTTATGCATCACCCCACCTCTCCATCCCCCTTAAGCAGGCATAAGAGTGTTTTCTAAATGTGAGACATTCTTCTCTTTCCTAACTCAGGTCAAGTGTAGCCATGTTTACAGGATCTTCATAAGTGATATCTTATGATAAGTTTCCTTTTCTGTGCGACTTATTTCACTTAAATCATCGTACCTGAACCGACCCATTTTGCTGCTACTGGTCTTATGACATTCATTTCATGGCTGAGGGATATTCCATCGTACGTAAGTACCACAATATTTTGAACCATTTTTATATTTCCTGGGATATTTAAGGTGTACCCAAGTTGAGGTCCTTGTAAGCAGTGCAGCCCTAAAGTTTGGGGTGGCTCTGTCTTATTGATTTTCAGTTTTCCCAAGGTATATTCCCTAGACTGGAAGTGCCCTTGGCTCTGTAGCTCTGTTCTTTACTTGTTTTAGGGAACACAATGCACTCCTCCAGAGAGGCAGTTGGCAATTTACATCTCGCCCATTAGCATAACAAGGCTCCCTGTTCTCCAGGGCCTGTCTTGCCTTTCTGGTTTTTACACATTTTGTGGATGTCCCTTTTGACCGGTGGGAAGTGATACTTCTTTGTAGTGCAGATTTGCATTGCCCGCTTGATTGCTTGGCCAAAAAGGGCGTATGCGTTTTCTCCTGAATATATTCAGGAGAAAACGCATACGCCCTTTTTGGACAAGTGCATCATTGTCGAAGTTGTGCCCCTCTTCCTGTGCTTTAAAGGCGATTCCAACGTACCTCTTGAAATCTGTTTCCTGCTATTCTGCCTCGCTTTCAAGTCCGCCTCGTTGCCTTCCCTCAACAGATGTTTGGACGATAGTTGTCCTTTATTACTCGGCCAGTTTGTGAATTGCTGTGCCCCTGAGCTCCATTTTTCAACTCGTTTTTGGTGAGCTGACCGCAAGTCCAAAATTTTGGTTCAGGACCTATACTGGTTCCCAGTGGGTGGCTGAGACTTTGGTTAATTCTTCTTCCTGCCGGGAAATTACAGTGATATGTGCCCGTCCAAATGCCTAAAAGCTACTCTCTCATTGGTTCTCCCTCTTCCCTTTCATCCTCTGCCAAATTGGCAACCTGTGCGAACCAGGAGGTTAAAGGGGCTGTCTCTCCAAGTTGGAAGGTTGATAGTAAAGCAGATGGCAACTTAAGCCGGAGCACCAGGAGAGGGACTATTCGTTGAGTTTTAGAAACCTTTCGTATTCACAGTGTGTCCGTTCTCTAGGATTCCGATACCTGTTATAACTGTAGTAATATTCCCTTCAACCTGGAGAGTTGGGACCCATGGAATGGGTGCCATGCATTATTGCTTTAAAGGGTCTGCATTTGCTCACCCAATCTCACCAATCCTCTCAGTCCCAAGTGTCCAGCCTTATACCACATCCAGCTGTCGTTGTAAATAGGGTCATTCCAGGTTTCATCAGAGACCCTGAAGGAATTGGAAAGAATTTCCTAGTTTTTTTGTTTTGTTTTTGAAATTCCTTTTTATAGTGGGTTTGAGCTGATTCTCTCTGCCATGTTTATGCCAGTCTAGACACACTTGATTCCCTTACGGAGACATATCAATACATAGGTTTTAAGATTCTTACTAGTCAGATATATTCCTCTGCGGGAAATATGGGGTTTTGATTCCCTTTCACTGAGGAAGGTGTAGGTCTTGTCTATTCCATAGTTGGTTTTTGGAACGGTACATGTGCTTATATCAAACTCTGGGTTTATGCATCACCCCACCTCTCCATCCCCCTTAAGCAGGCATAAGAGTGTTTTCTAAATGTGAGACACTGTTCTCTTTCCTAACTCAGTTCAAGTGTAGCCATGTTTACAGGATCTTCATAAGTTATATCTTATGATAAGTTTCTTTTTCTGTGCGACTTATTTCACTTAGAATCATCGTACCTGAACCCACCCATTTTGCTGCTACTGGTCTTATGACATTGAATTCATGGCTGAGGGATATTCCATCGTACGTAAGTACCACAAATTTTTGAACCATTTTTATATTTCCTGGGATATTTAAGGTGTACCCAAGTTGAGGTCCTTGTAAGTAGTGCAGCCCTAAATTTTGGGGTGGCTCTGTCTTATTGATTTTCAGTTTTCCCAAGGTATATTCCCTAGACTGGAAGTGCCCTTGGCTCTGTAGCTCTGTTCTTTACTTGTTTTAGGGAACACAATGCACTCCTCCAGAGAGGCAGTTGGCAATTTACATCCCGCCCATCAGCATAACAAGGCTCCCTGTTCTCCAGGGCCTGTCTTGCCTTTCTGGTTTTTACACATTTTGTGGATGTCCCTTTTGACCGGTGGGAAGTGATACTTCTTTGTAGTGCAGATTTGCATTTCCCGTTTGCTTGCTTGGCCAAAAAGGGCGTATGCGTTTTCTCCTGAATATATTCAGGAGAAAACGCATACGCCCTTTTTGGCCAAGTGCATCATTGTCGAAGTTGTGCCCCTCTTCCTGTGCTTTAAAGGTGATTCCAACGTACCTCTTGAAATCTGTTTCCTGCTATTCTGCCTCGCTTTCAAGTCCGCCTCGTTGCCTTCCCTCAACAGATGTTTGGACGATAGTTGTCCTTTATTACTCGGCCAGTTTGTGAATTGCTGTGCCCCTGAGCTCCATTTTTCAACTCGTTTTTGGTGAGCTGACCGCAAGTCCAAAATTTTGGTTCAGGACCTTTACTGGTTCCCGGTGGGTGGCTGAGACTTTGGTTAATTCTTCTTCCTGCCGGGAAATTACAGTGATATGTGCCCGTCCAAATGCCTAACAGCTACTCTCTCATTGGTTCTCCCTCTTCCCTTTCATCCTCTGCCAAATTGGCAACCTGTGCGAACCAGGAGGTTAAAGGGGCTGTCTCTCCAAGTTGGAAGGTTGATAGTAAAGCAGATGGCAACTTAAACCGGAGCACCAGGAGAGGGACTATTCGTTGAGTTTTAGAAACCTTTCGTATTCACAGTGTGTCCGTTCTCTAGGATTCCGATACATGTTATAACTGTAGTAATATTCCCTTCAACCTGGAGAGTTGGGACCCATGGAATGGGTGCCATGCATTATTGCTTTAAAGGGTCTGCATTTGCTCACCCAATCTCACCAATCCTCTCAGTCCCAAGTGTCCAGCCTTATACCACATCCAGCTGTCGTTGTAAATAGGGTCATTCCAGGTTTCATCAGAGACCCTGAAGGAATTGGAAAGAATTTCCTTGTTTTTTTTGTTTTGTTTTTGAAATTCCTTTTTATAGTGGGTTTGAGCTGATTCTCGCTGCCATGTTTATGCCACTCTAGACACACTTGATTCCCTTACGGAGACATATCAATACATAGGTTTTAAGATTCTTACTAGTCAGATATATTCCTCTGCGGGAAATATGGGGTTTTGATTCCCTTTCCCTGAGGAAGGTATAGGTCTTGTCTATTCCATAGTTGGTTTTTGGAACAGTACCTGTGCTTATATCAAACTCTGGGTTTATGCATCACCCCACCTCTCCTTCCCCCTTAAGCAGGCATAAGAGTGTTTTCTAAATGTGAGACACTTTTCTCTTTCCTAACTCAGTTCAAGTGTAGCCATGTTTACAGGATCTTCATAAGTGATATCTTATGATAAGTTTCTTTTTCTGTGCGACTTATTTCACTTAGAATCATCGTACCTGAACCCACCCATTTTGCTGCTACTGGTCTTATGACATTGATTTCATGGCTGAGGGATATTCCATCGTACGTAAGTACCACAAATTTTTGAACCATTTTTATATTTCCTGGGATATTTAAGGTGTACCCAAGTTGAGGTCCTTGTAAGCAGTGCAGCCCTAAATTTTGGGGTGGCTCTGTCTTATTGATTTTCAGTTTTCCCAAGGTATATTCCCTAGACTGGAAGTGCCCTTGGCTCTGTAGCTCTGTTGTTTACTTGTTTTAGGGAACACAATGCACTCCTCCAGAGAGGCAGTTGGCAATTTACATCCCACCCATCAGCATAACAAGGCTCCCTGTTCTCCAGGGCCTGTCTTGCCTTTCTGGTTTTTACACATTTTGTGGATGTCCCTTTTGACCGGTGGGAAGTGATACTTCTTTGTAGTGCAGATTTGCATTGCCCGTTTGCTTGCTTGGCCAAAAAGGGTGTATGCGTTTTCTCCTGAATATATTCAGGAGAAAACGCATACACCCTTTTTGGCCAAGTGCATCATTGTCGAAGTTGTGCCCCTCTTCCTGTGCTTTAAAGGCGATTCTAACGTACCTCTTGAAATCTGTTTCCTGCTATTCTGCCTCGCTTTCAAGTCCGCCTCGTTGCCTTCCCTCAACAGATGTTTGGACGATAGTTGTCCTTTATTACTCGGCCAGTTTGTGAATTGCTGTGCCCCTGAGCTCCATTTTTCAACTCGTTTTTGGTGAGCTGACCGCAAGTCCAAAATTTTGGTTCAGGACCTATATTGGTTCCCGGTGGGTGGCTGAGACTTTGGTTAATTCTTCTTCCTGCCGGGAAGTTAGAGTGATATGTGCCCGACCAAATACCTAACAGCTACTCTCTCATTGGTTCTCCCTCTTCCCTTTCATCCTCTGCCAAATTGGAAACCTGTGTGAACCAGGAGGTTCAAGGGGCTGTCTCTCCAAGTTGGGAGATTGATAGTAAAGCAGATGGAAAGTCAAACCGGAGCACCAGGAGAGGGACTATTCGTTGAGTTTTAGAAACCTTTCATATTCACAGTGTGTCCGTTCTCTAGGTTTCTCGTACATGTTATAACTGTAGTAATATTCCCTTCAACCTGGAGAGTTGGGACCCATGGAATGGTTGTCATGCATTATTGCTTTAAAGGGTCTGCATTTGTTCACCCAATCTCACCAATCCTCTCAGTCCCAAGTGTCCAGCATTATGCCACATCCAGCTGTCATTGTAGATATGGTCATTCCAGGTTTCATCAGAGACCCTGAAGGAATTGTAAAGAATTTCCCAGTTTTTTTGTTTTGTTTTTGAAATTCCTTTTTATAGTGGGTTTGAGCTGATTCTCGCTGCCACGTTTATGCCAGTCTAGACACACTTCATTCCCTTACGGAGACATATCAATACATAGGTTTTAAGATTCTTACTAGTCAGATATATTCCTCTGCGGGAAATATGGGGTTTTGAGTCCCTTTCACTGAGGAAGGTGTAGGTCTTGTCTATTCCATAGTTGGTTTTTGGAACGGTACCTGTGCTTATATCAAACTCTGGTTTTATGCATCACCCCACCTCTCCATCCCCCTTAAGCAGGCATAAGAGTGTTTTCTAAATGTGAGACATTCTTCTCTTTCCTAACTCAGGTCAAGTGTAGCCATGTTTACAGGATCTTCATAAGTGATATCTTATGATAAGTTTCTTTTTCTGTGCGACTTATTTCACTTAGAATCATCGTACCTGAACCCACCCATTTTGCTGCTACTGGTCTTATGACATTGATTTCATGGCTGAGGGATATTCCATCGTACGTAAGTACCACAAATTTTTGAACCATTTTTATATTTCCTGGGATATTTAAGGTGTACCCAAGTTGAGGTCCTTGTAAGCAGTGCAGCCCTAAATTTTGGGGTGGCTCTGTCTTATTGATTTTCAGTTTTCCCAAGGTATATTCCCTAGACTGGAAGTGCCCTTGGCTCTGTAGCTCTGTTGTTTACTTGTTTTAGGGAACACAATGCACTCCTCCAGAGAGGCAGTTGGCAATTTACATCCTGCCCATCAGCATAACAAGGCTCCCTGTTCTCCAGGGCCTGTCTTGCCTTTCTGGTTTTTACACATTTTGTGGATGTCCCTTTTGACCGGTGGGAAGTGATACTTCTTTGTAGTGCAGATTTGCATTTCCCGTTTGCTTGCTTGGCCAAAAAGGGTGTATGCGTTTTCTCCTGAATATATTCAGGAGAAAACGCATACGCCCTTTTTGGCCAAGTGCATCATTGTCGAAGTTGTGCCCCTCTTCCTGTGCTTTAAAGGCGATTCCAACGTACCTCTTGAAATCTGTTTCCTGCTATTGTGCCTCGCTTTCAAGTCCGCCTCGTTGCCTTCCCTCCACAGATGTTTGGACGATAGTTGTCCTTTATTACTCGGCCAGTTTGTGAATTGCTGTGCCCCTGAGCTCCATTTTTCAACTCGTTTTTGGTGAGCTGACCGCAAGTCCAAAATTTTGGTTCAGGACCTATACTGGTTCCCGGTGGGTGGCTGAGACTTTGGTTAATTCTTCTTCCTGCCGGGAAATTACAGTGATATGTGCCCGTCCAAATGCCTAACAGCTACTCTCTCATTGGTTCTCCCTCTTCCCTTTCATCCTCTGCCAAATTGACAACCTGTGCGAGACAGGAGGTTAAAGGGGCTGTCTCTCCAAGTTGGAAGGTTGATAGTAAAGCAGATGGCAACTTAAACCGGAGCACCAGGAGAGGCACTATTCGTTGAGTTTTTGAAACCTTTCGTATTCACAGTGTGTCCGTTCTCTAGGATTCCGATACATGTTATAACTGTAGTAATATTCCCTTCAACCTGGAGAGTTGGGACCCATGGAATGGGTGCCATGCATTATTGATTTAAAGGGTCTGCATTTGCTCACCCAATCTCACCAATCCTCTCAGTCCCAAGTGTCCAGCCTTATACCACATCCAGCTGTCGTTGTAAATAGGGTCATTCCAGGTTTCATCAGAGACCCTGAAGGAATTGGAAAGAATTTCCTAGTTTTTTTTGTTTTGTTTTTGAAATTCCTTTTTATAGTGGGTTTGAGCTGATTCTCGCTGCCATGTTTATGCCACTCTAGACACACTTGATTCCCTTACGGAGACATATCAATACATAGGTTTTAAGATTCTTACTAGTCAGATATATTCCTCTGCGGGAAATATGGGGTTTTGATTCCCTTTCCCTGAGGAAGGTATAGGTCTTGTCTATTCCATAGTTGGTTTTTGGAACAGTACCTGTGCTTATATCAAACTCTGGGTTTATGCATCACCCCACCTCTCCTTCCCCCTTAAGCAGGCATAAGAGTGTTTTCTAAATGTGAGACACTTTTCTCTTTCCTAACTCAGTTCAAGTGTAGCCATGTTTACAGGATCTTCATAAGTGATATCTTATGATAAGTTTCTTTTTCTGTGCGACTTATTTCACTTAGAATCATCGTACCTGAACCCACCCATTTTGCTGCTACTGGTCTTATGACATTGATTTCATGGCTGAGGGATATTCTATCGTACGTAA
The DNA here is from genome assembly GCF_949752795.1 of Hyperoodon ampullatus. NCBI lineage: Eukaryota > Metazoa > Chordata > Mammalia > Artiodactyla > Ziphiidae > Hyperoodon > Hyperoodon ampullatus. Next base: position 224,911 of record NW_027640766.1, read on the forward strand.
GTACCACAAATTTTTGAACCATTTTTATATTTCCTGGGATATTTAAGGTGTACCCAAGTTGAGGTCCTTGTAAGCAGTGCAGCCCTAAATTTTGGGGTGGCTCTGTCTTATTGATTTTCAGTTTTCCCAAGGTATATTCCCTAGACTGGAAGTGCCCTTGGCTCTGTAGCTCTGTTGTTTACTTGTTTTAGGGAACACAATGCACTCCTCCAGAGAGGCAGTTGGCAATTTACATCCCACCCATCAGCATAACAAGGCTCCCTGTTCTCCAGGGCCTGTCTTGCCTTTCTGGTTTTTACACATTTTGTGGATGTCCCTTTTGACCGGTGGGAAGTGATACTTCTTTGTAGTGCAGATTTGCATTTCCCGTTTGCTTGCTTGGCCAAAAAGGGTGTATGCGTTTTCTCCTGAATATATTCAGGAGAAAACGCATACACCCTTTTTGGCCAAGTGCATCATTGTCGAAGTTGTGCCCCTCTTCCTGTGCTTTAAAGGCGATTCCAACGTACCTCTTGAAATCTGTTTCCTGCTATTCTGCCTCGCTTTCAAGTCCGCCTCGTTGCCTTCCCTCAACAGATGTTTGGACGATAGTTGTCCTTTATTACTCGGCCAGTTTGTGAATTGCTGTGCCCCTGAGCTCCATTTTTCAACTCGTTTTTGGTGAGCTGACCGCAAGTCCAAAATTTTGGTTCAGGACCTATATTGGTTCCCGTTGGGTGGCTGAGACTTTGGTTAATTCTTCTTCCTGCCGGGAAGTTAGAGTGATATGTGCCCGACCAAATACCTAACAGCTACTCTCTCATTGGTTCTCCCTCTTCCCTTTCATCCTCTGCCAAATTGGAAACCTGTGTGAACCAGGAGGTTCAAGGGGCTGTCTCTCCAAGTTGGGAGATTGATAGTAAAGCAGATGGAAAGTCAAACCGGAGCACCAGGAGAGGGACTATTCGTTGAGTTTTAGAAACCTTTCATATTCACAGTGTGTCCGTTCTCTAGGTTTCTCGTACATGTTATAACTGTAGTAATATTCCCTTCAACCTGGAGAGTTGGGACCCATGGAATGGTTGTCATGCATTATTGCTTTAAAGGGTCTGCATTTGTTCACCCAATCTCACCAATCCTCTCAGTCCCAAGTGTCCAGCATTATGCCACATCCAGCTGTCATTGTAGATATGGTCATTCCAGGTTTCATCAGAGACCCTGAAGGAATTGTAAAGAATTTCCCAGTTTTTTTGTTTTGTTTTTGAAATTCCTTTTTATAGTGGGTTTGAGCTGATTCTCGCTGCCACGTTTATGCCAGTCTAGACACACTTCATTCCCTTACGGAGACATATCAATACATAGGTTTTAAGATTCTTACTAGTCAGATATATTCCTCTGCGGGAAATATGGGGTTTTGAGTCCCTTTCACTGAGGAAGGTGTAGGTCTTGTCTATTCCATAGTTGGTTTTTGGAACGGTACCTGTGCTTATATCAAACTCTGGTTTTATGCATCACCCCACCTCTCCATCCCCCTTAAGCAGGCATAAGAGTGTTTTCTAAATGTGAGACATTCTTCTCTTTCCTAACTCAGGTCAAGTGTAGCCATGTTTACAGGATCTTCATAAGTGATATCTTATGATAAGTTTCTTTTTCTGTGCGACTTATTTCACTTAGAATCATCGTACCTGAACCCACCCATTTTGCTGCTACTGGTCTTATGACATTGATTTCATGGCTGAGGGATATTCCATCGTACGTAAGTACCACAAATTTTTGAACCATTTTTATATTTCCTGGGATATTTAAGGTGTACCCAAGTTGAGGTCCTTGTAAGCAGTGCAGCCCTAAATTTTGGGGTGGCTCTGTCTTATTGATTTTCAGTTTTCCCAAGGTATATTCCCTAGACTGGAAGTGCCCTTGGCTCTGTAGCTCTGTTGTTTACTTGTTTTAGGGAACACAATGCACTCCTCCAGAGAGGCAGTTGGCAATTTACATCCCGCCCATCAGCATAACAAGGCTCCCTGTTCTCCAGGGCCTGTCTTGCCTTTCTGGTTTTTACACATTTTGTGGATGTCCCTTTTGACCGGTGGGAAGTGATACTTCTTTGTAGTGCAGATTTGCATTTCCCGTTTGCTTGCTTGGCCAAAAAGGGTGTATGCGTTTTCTCCTGAATATATTCAGGAGAAAACGCATACGCCCTTTTTGGCCAAGTGCATCATTGTCGAAGTTGTGCCCCTCTTCCTGTGCTTTAAAGGCGATTCCAACGTACCTCTTGAAATCTGTTTCCTGCTATTGTGCCTCGCTTTCAAGTCCGCCTCGTTGCCTTCCCTCCACAGATGTTTGGACGATAGTTGTCCTTTATTACTCGGCCAGTTTGTGAATTGCTGTGCCCCTGAGCTCCATTTTTCAACTCGTTTTTGGTGAGCTGACCGCAAGTCCAAAATTTTGGTTCAGGACCTATACTGGTTCCCGGTGGGTGGCTGAGACTTTGGTTAATTCTTCTTCCTGCCGGGAAATTACAGTGATATGTGCCCGTCCAAATGCCTAACAGCTACTCTCTCATTGGTTCTCCCTCTTCCCTTTCATCCTCTGCCAAATTGACAACCTGTGCGAGACAGGAGGTTAAAGGGGCTGTCTCTCCAAGTTGGAAGGTTGATAGTAAAGCAGATGGCAACTTAAACCGGAGCACCAGGAGAGGGACTATTCGTTGAGTTTTAGAAACCTTTCGTATTCACAGTGTGTCCGTTCTCTAGGATTCCGATACATGTTATAACTGTAGTAATATTCCCTTCAACCTGGAGAGTTGGGACCCATGGAATGGGTGCCATGCATTATTGATTTAAAGGGTCTGCATTTGCTCACCCAATCTCACCAATCCTCTCAGTCCCAAGTGTCCAGCCTTATACCACATCCAGCTGTCGTTGTAAATAGGGTCATTCCAGGTTTCATCAGAGACCCTGAAGGAATTGGAAAGAATTTCCCATTTTTTTTGTTTTGTTTTTGAAATTCCTTTTTATAGTGGGTTTAAGCTGATTCTCTCTGCCATGTTTATGCCAGTCTAGACACACTTGATTCCCTTACGGAGACATATCAATACATAGGTTTTAAGATTCTTACTAGTCAGATATATTCCTCTGCGGGAAATATGGGGTTTTGATTCCCTTTCACTGAGGAAGGTGTAGGTCTTGTCTATTCCATAGTTGGTTTTTGGAACGGTACCTGTGCTTATATCAAACTCTGGGTTTATGCATCACCCCACCTCACCTTCCCCCTTAAGCAGGCATAAGAGTGTTTTCTAAATGTGAGACACTGTTCTCTTTCCTAACTCAGTTCAAGTGTAGCCATGTTTACAGGATCTTTATAAGTGATATCTTATGATAAGTTTCTTTCTCTGTGACTTATTTCACTTAGAATCATCGTAGCTGAATCTACCCATTTTGCTGCTACTGGTCTTATGACATTGATTTCATGGTGAGGGATATTCCATCGTACGTAAGTACCACAATTTTTTGAACCATTTTTATATTTCCTGGGATATTTAAGGTGTACCCAAGTTGAGGTCCTTGTAAGCAGTGCCGCCCTAAATTTTGGGGTGGCTCTGTCTTATTGATTTTCAGTTTTCCCAAGGTATATTCCCTAGACTGGAAGTGCCCTTGGCTCTGTAGCTCTGTTGTTTACTTGTTTTAGGGAACACAATGCACTCCTCCAGAGAGGCAGTTGGCAATTTACATCC